>NC_042979.1:45657352-45875036 GCF_901001165.1 Salmo trutta | reverse complement strand
CTCTCTCTCTCTCTATGTAGCGGTCTCCCTCTCTCTCTCTCTATGTAGCGGTCTCCCTCTCTCTCTCTATGTAGCGGTCTCCCTCTCTCTCTCTATGTAGCGGTCTCCCTCTCTCTCTCTATGTAGCGGTCTCCCTCTCTCTCTATGTAGCGGTCTCTCTCTCTCTCTCTCTCTATATGTAGCGGTCTCCCTCTCTCTCTCTATGTAGCGGTCTCCCTCTCTCTATGTAGCGGTCTCCCTCTCTCTATGTAGCGGTCCTCTCTCTCTATGTAGCGGTCTCCCTCTCTCTCTATGTAGCGGTCTCCCTCTCTCTATGTAGCGGTCTCCCTCTCTCTCTATGTAGCGGTCTCCCTCTCTATGTAGCGGTCTCCCTCTCTCTCTATGTAGCGGTCTCCCTCTCTCTATGTAGTGGTCTCCCTCTCTCTCTCTATGTAGCGGTCTCTCCTCTCTCTCTATGTAGCGGTCTCCCTCTCTCTCTCTATGTAGCGGTCTCCTCTCTCTCTATGTAGCGGTCTCCTCTCTCTCTCTATGTAGCGGTCTCCCTCTCTCTCTCTCTATGTAGCGGGTCTCCTCTCTCTCTCTATGTAGCGGTCTCCCTCTCTCTCTATGTAGCGGTCTCCCTCTCTATGTAGCGGTCTCCCTCTCTCTATGTAGCGGTCTCCCTCTCTCTATGTAGCGGTCTCCCTCTCTCTCTCTATGTAGCGGTCTCCCTCTCTCTCTCTATGTAGCGGTCTCCCTCTCTCTCTATGTAGCGGTCTCCCTCTCTCTCTATGTAGCGGTCTCCCTCTCTCTCTCTCTCTATGTAGCGGTCTCCCTCTCTCTCTCTCTATGTAGCGGTCTCCCTCTCTCTCTCTCTCTCTATGTAGCGGTCTCTCTCTCTATGTAGCGGTCTCTCTCTCTATGTAGCGGTCTCTCTCTATGTAGCGGTCTCTCTCTCTCTCTATGTAGCGGTCTCCCTCTCTCTCTCTCTCTCTCTATGTAGCGGTCTCTCTCTCTCTCTATGTAGCGGTCTCTCTCTCTATGTAGCGGTCTCTCTCTCTCTCTATGTAGCGGTCTCTCTCTCTCTCTCTCTATGTAGCGGTCCTCTCTCTCTCTCTATGTAGCGGTCTGTCTCTCTCTCTATGTAGCGGTCTCCCTCTCTCTCTATGTAGCGGTCTCCCTCTCTCTCTCTCTATGTAGCGGTCTCCCTCTCTCTCTCTATGTAGCGGTCTCCCTCTCTCTCTCTATGTAGCGGTCTCCCTCTCTCTCTATGTAGCGGGTCTCCCTCTCTCTCTCTCTATGTAGCGGTCTCCCTCTCTCTCTCTATGTAGCGGTCTCCCTCTCTCTCTCTATGTAGCGGTCTCCCTCTCTCTCTATGTAGCGGTCTCCCTCTCTCTCTCTCTATGTAGCGGTCTCTCTCTCTCTCTCTCTCTATGTAGCGGTCTCCCTCTCTCTCTCTCTATGTAGCGGTCTCCCTCTCTCTCTCTGTAGCGGTCTCCCTCTCTCTATGTAGCGGTCTCCCTCTCTCTATGTAGCGGTCTCCCTCTCTCTCTATGTAGCGGTCTCCCTCTCTCTCTATGTAGCGGTCTCCCTCTCTCTCTATGTAGCGGTCTCCCTCTCTCTCTATGTAGCGGTCTCCCTCTCTCTATGTAGCGGTCTCCCTCTCTCTCTCTATGTAGCGGTCTCCCTCTCTCTCTCTATGTAGCGGTCTCCCTCTCTCTCTCTATGTAGCGGTCTCCCTCTCTCTCTCTATGTAGCGGTCTCCCTCTCTCTCTCTATGTAGCGGTCTCCCTCTCTCTATGTAGCGGTCTCCCTCTCTCTCTCTATGTAGCGGTCTCCCTCTCTCTCTCTATGTAGCGGTCTCCCTCTCTCTCTCTATGTAGCGGTCTCCCTCTCTCTATGTAGTGGTCTCCCTCTCTCAATGTAGCGGTCTCCCTCTCTCTCTCAATGTAGCGGTCTCCCTCTCTCTCTCAATGTAGCGGTCTCCCTCTCTCTCTCTCAATGTAGCGGTCTCCCTCTCTCTCTCTATGTAGCGGTCTCCCTCTCTCTCTCTCGCTATGTAGCGGTCTCCCTCTCTCTCTCTCTATGTAGCGGTCTCCCTCTCTCTCTCTCTCTCTATGTAGCGGTCTCTCTCTCTATGTAGCGGTCTCTCTCTCTATGTAGCGGTCTCTCTGTCTATGTAGCGGTCTCTCTCTCTCTCTCTATGTAGCGGTCTCTCTCTCTCTCTCTCTCTCTATGTAGCGGTCTCTCTCTCTCTCTATGTAGCGGTCTCTCTCTCTCTATGTAGCGGTCTCTCTCTCTCTCTATGTAGCGGTCTCTCTCTCTCTCTATGTAGCGGTCTCTCTCTCTCTCTATGTAGCGGTCTGTCTCTCTCTCTATGTAGCGGTCTCCCCTCTCTCTCTATGTAGCGGTCTCCCTCTCTCTCTATGTAGCGGTCTCCCTCTCTCTCTATGTAGCGGTCTCCCTCTCTCTCTCTATGTAGCGGTCTCCCTCTCTCTCTATGTAGCGGTCTCCCTCTCTCTCTATGTAGCGGTCTCCCTCCCTCTCTCTATGTAGCGATAATACTATTTCTGAGTTTAGTTGACCCCAGAACTTGGTGGGTAACTCTATAGCTTGCTTTGATGGCTGAGCTCTGTACTCAGAATATTGAACAATGTGCTTTCGCCGTAAAGCTATTTTGAAATCTGACACAGCGGTTGCATTAAGGAGAAGTGTATCTATAATTCTTTCAATAACTGTTGTAAATTTTATCAACGTTTATGATGATTATTTTTGTAAATTGATGTGGTCATTCACCGGAAGGTTTGGGAGGCAAAACATTTTCTGAACATGACACGCCAATGTAAAATGGGGTTTTTGGATATAAATATTAACTTTATTGAACAAAACATACATGTATTGTGTAACATTGAGTCCTGGGAGTGCAATCTGATGAAGATCATCAAAGGTTAGTGATTAATTTTAGCTGTATTTCTGGTTTTTGTGACGACTCTCCTTGCTTGGAAAATGGCTGTGTGGTTTTTCTTGTCTCAGCGCTGTCCTAACATAATCTAATGTTATGCTTTTGCCATAAAGCCTTTTTGAAATCGGACAATGTGGTTGGATTAACGAGAAGTGTATCTTTAAAATGGGAAATAATAGTTGTATGTTTGAGAAATTTGAATTATGAGATTTTTGTTGTTTTGAATTTGCCGCCCTGCTATTTCACTGGCTGTTGAATAGTGTGTCCCGCGGGTGGGACGCTAGCGTCCCACATGTCCCAGAGAGGTTAACCCCTGGAGTGGGACCGGCCTTGTTAACCCCTGGAGTGGGACTGGCCCATCCAACCATGCCCCTCTCTGACCCTCCGCCACCTCCCGCCCATCTTCCTGTCCTTCCTCTACAACCTTGGAGTCTAGTCTGGACCTAATCCATTCTTTCATCAGAGTGAAGTTCAAATACTTTAGCTGTGCTTGATTGAGTTTGTCCGGCCTCGAGCAATGGAACTGTCCCAAAAGTGCAAACCCTTGCCTACCTCCTGTGTCACTCAGGTCTCCCTGGGGGTGAGGGGGTGTTAGGGGGCAAGGGAGCACGACCAGATTAATGAAACAAACCCGCTGCTCCAGTGACCGACCGCATTCTCCAAGGAGGCTCGCCTGTGTTGGATTTTAATCACCTGGTCATTCATCCATCCTCCCTCCCTCCCACCTGCTGACCCGGGCCCCAGGGGCCAGCTGGGCCCTCCCAAAGAAAGAAACAAACAAAGTAGGGGAGGGGGGGAGAGAGAGAGAGAAAGAGAGAGAGAGAGAGAGAGAGAGAGATATCAGCCACCATCACCTCATGTTTCAGCATGATCATACACGGCCCCATGTCGCAAGGATCTGTACACAATTCCTGGAAGTTGAAAATGACCCAATTCTTCCATGGCCTACATATTCTCCAGACATGTCACCCATTGATCATGTTTGGGATGCTCTGGATCGATGTGAACGACAGTATGGTCCAGTTCTCACCAGTATCCAGTAACTTCACACAGTCATAGAAGAGGAGTGGGAGAACATTCCAGAGAATTTTTTCGGGTACGTTCAACCGGCCTCACAACCACGTTTAACCACATCAGCCCAGGACCTCCACACCCGGCTTCTTCACCGGCGGCATCATCAGAGGGCGAGAGGGGTGGGGACTACTTCTGTCTTGTAATAAAGCCCTGTTGTGGGGGGGGGTCTCATTCTGATTGGCTGGGCATGGCTCCCCAGTGGGTGGACCTATGCCCTCCCAGGCCCACCCATGGCTGAGCCCCTGCCCAGTCATGTGAAATCCATAGATTAGGGCCTAATGAATTCATTTAAATTGACTGATTTCCTCATATGAACTGTAACTCAGTAAAATCAATGAACTTGCTGCGTTTATATTTTTGTTCAGTGTATTGTAGTTCTTGCTGGGTAATGTAATGGATTTTGGTTGTTTTTTTAAATGACAAGGATGTTACATGTTTCTTGAATTTCTATGTAAGACTTTTTAATGGGATATTTTTTTGCATAGATAATCAAAATAAGTTTTATAAATTCCTCAAATCTTGTATAATTTCTAATTCTTGTGGCTTTGTTGTGCTTAAATAATTTCACACGTTGCAGAACTGATTTTGGTCAATTGCGTTTAAAATTTCATCAAGCGTCTTATTGGTATAATTCAATTTATTGCGTTTCAGTTTTACGTTTCTACTGTTTGAGTTTCAAAGTACTCATATCGTAGCTCTGGGTTATTTTGCTGCTTGTGTTTTTCATTTTGACATTTGTCTCAGGTGTTTTTCCATTCGTTATCAAAGCATTTTCTTTTTTTAAGAAACGTTCTGTTTTCTTGTTTCGGATGTTGCATTTCTTTGGTTTTGATGTTACTTTTTGGAATATACAATTATCGTCTCTATTAGCCAAATGGATACCTCCTCTAATGGTTTTGGGAGTTATTGAAGACCTGAACAGAGTTCATCATTTCATTTGAGCTTAACGTTTCAGTGAATTTGTGTTACACTGCCTTCACTTTCCCAGACCCCCAGGAAGAGTAGGTTTTGCCTTGGCAGCAGCTAATGGGGATCCATAATAAATATGTTTGGAGCCCATCTGTACGATTGATTCAGGTTGTACTATTTACTGGGCAGTTTAACAAAACAAAAATCCTTATTGCCGGTTAATTTGTTCAGAAACACATTGATCTGACTGTGGTCTGACAGTGAATACAGTAATGGAGGAGGGGGTCCATGTCAGAGATGACATAATCGACTAAACACGTCCCAAGAGCTGAGCAGGAAGTAACCCGACCTAAAAAAAAGAGTCCCCTCTGATTCTACCATTAAACGTGTACAGGCCTAACGCTCGACAGAGATGCACTAACTCCTTCCCATTTTTGTTCAGTATTTTGGTCAGGACTGTTTCTATTATTTATAATAGGGCTACTGTAAAAGGAGGGGTGTCCAAATATGTGGCGGTTACCTCCCTCATCAGTGTAGTCAAGGCTTAGAACCTGATCTCACATTGAAATCTCCACAAAGAAGCACTTTACCCTCTGCCTGAAATGTAATGATTTCTGTATGGAGATTGTCCACAAACGGATCATCATAATATGATGCATCTGAAGGAGGAGCACAAGCTGCACATACGTATACATCATTGTCACAATAGATTGTACCTTTGTTAAGTTTTAGCCATATGTGGTTCGTACCTTTCCCCCCCCCCCATTTCATTCAGTGCTAAGTCCTGTTTACGCCAAATTATGATTCCATCTGAGTCCCGGCCCCATTTAACGTTTTTATGTTTGATTGATGGTTGTAAACTTTTTCTAGGGACAGAGTATCTATGTCTCCATAACAAAGGTCTCTCTCTCAGAGCCACGGTCTCCCTGTCTCTAGTCTAGACTGTGTTGCTGCTGCTCTTATTTTCAACACCCCCACTTGGGATGGAGTTGAGTTGGAGGGTCATTGACGAAACCACTCATCTCTCCGTTCTGCCTCTCTCTGATGCAGTAGGCAACCAGACCCAATATTGACGATGTACAGTAAAACCATCAAGTATTATGCTGCAGCTGGTGGGGCAGTTGATATTTAAATGAGGTAACTAGCTACACACACACCACTGGTGACCACATCTCAAGCCATACATGTTTTTTTTTTTTTTTTGGGGGGGGGGGGGGGGGTGAAGACTTCACTATGACATGGGGGCAGTGGGTTCAGAACAACAATGACAAAAACATACATACACACACACACACACACATACACACACACACACACACACACACACACACACACACACACACACACACACAACACCAGTCAAAAGTTTGGACACACCTACTCATTAAAGGGTTTTTCTTTATTTTTACTATTTTCTACATTGTACAATAATTAGAATAATAGTGAAGACATCAAAACTATGAAATAACACATCTGGACTCATGTAGTGTAGTAACCAAGAAAGTGTTAAACATTTCAAAATATATTCTTCAAAGTAGCCACCCTTTGCCTTGACGTCAGCTTTGCACACTCTAGGCATTCTCTCAACCAGCTTCACCTGGAATGCTTTTCCAACAGTCTTAAAGGAGTTCCCACATATGCTGAGCACTTGTTGGCTGCTTTTCCTTCACTCCGCAGTCCAACTCATCCCAAACCATCTCAACTGGGTTGAGGTTGGGTGATTGTGGAGGCCAGGTCATCTGATGCAGCACTCCATTACTCTCCTTCTTGGTCAAATAGTCCTTACACAGCCTGGAGGTGTGTTGGGTCATTGTCATGTTGAAAAACAAATGATATCCCATCTGGTCTGGGCTTAGTGGGACTGGCGTATTGCTGCAGAATGCTGTGGTTGCCATGCTGGTTAAGTGTGCCTTGAATTCTAAATAAATCACTGACAGTGTCACCAGCGAAGCACCATCACACCTCCTCCTCCATGCTTCACGTTGGGAACCACACATGCAGAGAACATCCATCCACCTACTCTGCGTCTCACAAAGACACGGCAGTTGGAACCAAATCTCTCAAATTTGGACTCATCAGACCAAAGGACAAATTTCCACCAGTCTAATGTCCATTGCTCGTGTTCCTTGGCCCAAGCAAGTCTCTTCTTATTATTGGTGTCCTTTAGTAGTGGTTTCTTTGCAGCAATTCGACCATGATGGACTGATTCACGCAGTCTCCTCTGAACAGTTGATGTTGAGATGTGTCTGTTACATGAACTCTGTGAAGCATTTATTTGGGCTGCAATCTGAGGTGCAGTTAACTCTGGGTCTTCCTTTCCTGTGGCGGTCCTCATGAGAGCCAGTTTCATCATAGCACTTGATGGTTTTTGCGACTGAACTTGAAGAAACTTTCAAAGTTCTTGAAATGTTCCGGATTGACTGACCTTCATGTCTTAAAGTAATGATGGACTGTCATTTCTCTTTGCTTATTTGATCTGTTCTTGCCATAATATGGACTTGGTCTTTTACCAAATAGGGATATCTTCTGTATACCACCCCTACCTTGTCACAACACAACTGATTGGCTCAAATGCATTAAGGAGGAAAGAAATTCCACAAATTAACTTTTAAGAAGGCACACCTGTTCATTGAAATGCATTCCAGGTGACTACCACATGAAGCTGGTTGAGAGAATGCCAAGAGTGTGCAAAGCTGTCACCAAGGCAAAAGGGTGGCTACTTTCAAGAATATCAAATATATTCTGATTTGTTTAATACTTTTTTGGTTACTACATGATTCCATATGTATTATCTCATAGTGTTGATGTCTCCATTATTATTCTACAATGTAGAAAATAGTAAAAATAAAGAAAAACCCATGAATGAGTAGGTGTGTCCAAACTTTTGACTGGTACTGTAGATACACACCACCACCCAAAAGGGCACTTGATAAGTGGGAGGTCAAAGGGGCAGGTGCTCGGGCACAGATAAACTCTCTGTCCGTCGGTGCGTGTGGGTAGACCAGAATTCTCCAGTGCTCCAGCCAGGTCTCAGTCCTCTAGTGCTCAGCAGCTTTTTGTTCAGCCGTCAGCGTATTCCAATTCCCCCTTGCCTTTCAGCGCTACAGAGCAGCGGGTCAAAAAGATGGATGTGACTCAGGTGGCAACTGACATAAGCCTTACTCCACTCACTGGACGGGCAGCTGGGATGAGAGGAGGCCTACTGTGAGGCCAGAGAGGAGGCCTGCTGTGAGGGCAGAGAGGAGGCCTGCTGTGAGGCCAGAGAGGAGGCCTGCTGTGAGGGCAGAGAGGAGGCCTGCTGTGAGGGCAGAGAGGAGGCCTGCTGTGAGGGCAGAGAGGAGGCCTGCTGTGAGGGCAGAGAGGAGGCCTGCTGTGAGGGCAGAGAGGAGGCCTGCTGTGAGGGCAGAGAGGAGGCCTGCTGTGAGGGCAGAGAGGAGGCCTGCTGTGAGGCCAGAGAGGAGGCCTGCTGTGAGGCCAGAGAGGACTAGTCAGAAAGAGGTAGGCGGGCAGCCAGAATGAGAGAAAGACAAGGGATAGAGAAAGAGAGTTTATCTTTAAACTTCTGTGAGTTTTTGTTTCTTTCTCATATCTGATGGATTATTTCCCTTATTTTTTCCCCTTGTTTATTTCCTGTCTATTTCACTTGTTTTGGCAATGTATGCATAAGCAGGGGGGCTGCAGTCAGAGGAAGTGGGATTCAATTGAGATGATTCAGATTCTGAGCTTTCAAGTGAGACACAAACCACAATCCCCATTAGGGCCTTTTAAAATGGAGGAGTGAGGAAGACCACTGACCTTCATCTGACTGTGGATTAAAATGGCCACAGAGTAACGACACCTTATAATATCAAATAGAACATTTACATTTAGGAAAGGTAAAGTGAGCTTTTTATTTATTTACCAAAACAATAGACAAGTGTTTTATTACCAAGAAGAAATGATCTGAAGATAATTACAGATGTATGGATCTTCATTTGACCAGTATTATCACAGCAAAATATTCCTGCAGCAACAGGATTTAAATGTTTAGTTCATAATGTTGCTCGATCGGTGGTAAGGCTGTTAGCTGGACAAAACTAGGCTACATGAAAAGTGCAATAACCTTAACATTGTGTTACTGAGGGTTTTCAGTGGATTCTTATGTAAATCATGAAGCTCAGGGAAAATTCTCCAGAACAAATATGATAAAGATCCTAAAATGTGTAACTGCAGCCGTGTTATACTGCAGTAGACAGGCTCAGACAGGACATTTCTGATAGGCTTTCATCCCAGAGATCATTTCTCAAAAACAATACCACAATTATTTGTTATTTATTTTCCTCTATGATTTCCCCCCCTATCACATGCTTGGAAAAATGACTACCCTTCGTCATCAGTTATTTGGTGGTGCGTTTGAAGGCAATAAACTGGCTTCCCCTGAGTCTCGTGGGAGAGACCTATACATCACTGAGAGGAGAGGAGAGGCCTATACATCACTGAGAGGAGAGGAGAGACCTATACATCACTGAGAGGAGGGGAGAGGAGAGGCCTATACATCACTGAGAGGAGGGGAGAGGAGAGACCTATACATCACTGAGAGGAGGGGAGAGGCCTATACATCACTGAGAGGAGGGGAGAGACCTATACATCACTGAGAGGAGGGGAGAGGCCTATACATCACTGAGAGGAGAGGCCTATACATCACTGAGAGGAGAGGCCTATACATCACTGAGAGGAGAGGAGAGACCTATACATCACTGAGAGGAGGGGAGAGGAGAGACCTATACATCACTGAGAGGAGAGGCCTATACATCACTGAGAGGAGAGGAGAGGCCTATACATCACAGAGGAGGGGAGAGGAGAGACCTATACATCACTGAGAGGAGGGGAGAGGAGAGACCTATATATCACTGAGAGGAGAGGAGAGACCTATACATCACTGAGAGGAGAGGAGAGACCTATACATCACTGAGAGGAGAGGAGAGACCTATACATCACTGAGAGGAGAGGAGAGACCTATACATCACTGAGAGGAGAGACCTATACATCACTGAGAGGAGAGACCTATACATCACTGAGAGGAGAGGAGAGACCTATACATCACTGAGAGGAGAGACCTATACATCACTGAGAGGAGAGACCTATACATCACTGAGAGGAGGGGAGAGGAGAGACCTATACATCACTGAGAGGACAGGAGAGACCTATACATCACTGAGAGGAGAGGAGAGACCTATACATCACTGAGAGGAGAGGAGAGACCTATACATCACTGAGAGGAGGGGAGAGACCTATACATCACTGAGAGGAGGGGAGAGACCTATACATCACTGAGAGGAGAGGAGAGACCTATACATCACTGAGAGGAGAGGAGAGACCTATACATCACTGAGAGGAGAGACCTATACATCACTGAGAGGAGAGACCTATACATCACTGAGAGGAGAGACCTATACATCACTGAGAGGAGGGGAGAGATTCCAGCCGTCACAGAGACCTCAGACATCAGGCCTCCCTACACACCTGCTAAGACTACAGGATGATTTAACACTGGAGGAAAGGAGAGGAATTCTGGTATTTCTATTTAACAAAGAACTGGATGATAATTTTAGAAATATCTTTTTAGCTAAACAATGGATGCACACACATGATGTGTATGCTCCCTCTCTCTCACACACACACACACACACACACACACAGAGAGAGACACATTAATTCCCCCAGCACCATGCTTATCGATCCAGGCCCAGATCCCCAGTGGCATTACACAGACAGGCTGTCGGTTCTCTCACACCCATCAAAACACACAATAAAAAAACACAATAAAATAATATTCAGAAAAAAAGGAGGAGAGGAAAAAGAAAGAGGCAGAGAGAGAGAGAGAGAGGCGTACAGAGAGAGAGGCGTACAGAGAGAGAGAGAGAGAGAGAGAGAGAGAGAGAGAGAGAGAGAGAGAGAGAGAGAGAGAGAGAGAGAGAGAGGCAGGCATACGGAGAGAGAGAGAGGCAGGCGTACAGAGAGAGAGAGAGAGAGAGAGAGAGGCAGGCATACGGAGAGAGAGAGAGAGAGAGAGAGGCAGGCATACAGAGAGAGAGAGAGAGAGGCAGGCGTACAGAGAAATGAAATAAAGAAACAAAAAAAGCAGTGTGTCGTTTTCTGAAGAGGGTACATCTGTGGGGGTTACAGTCGGCAGCAGAGGGTACATATGTGGGGGTTTCAGTCAGTAGCAGAGGGTACATCTGTGGGGGTTTCAGTCAGTAGCAGAGGGTACATCTGTGGGGGTTTAAGTCGGCAGCAGAGGGTACATCTGTGGGTGTTTCAGTCGGTAGCAGAGGGTACATCTGGGGGTTACAGTCAGTAGCAGAGGGTATATATGTGGGGGTTTCAGTCGGCAGCAGAGGGTACATCTGTGGGGGTTTCAGTCAGCAGCAGAGGGTACATCTGTGGGGGTTTCAGTCAGCAGCAGAGGGTACATCTGTGGGGGTTTCAGTCAGCAGCAGAGGGTACATCTGTGGGGGTTTCAGTCAGCAGCAGAGGGTACATCTGTGGGGGTTTCAGTCGGTAGCAGAGGGTATATCTGTGGGGGTTTCAGTCGGCAGCAGAGGGTACATCTGTGGGGGTTAAGGTCAGCAGCAGAGGGTATATCTGTGGGGGTTTCAGTCAGCAGCAGAGGATATATCTGTGGGGGTTTCAGTCGGTAGCAGAGGGTACATCTGTGGGGGTTTCAGTCAGACAGACAGTGTTTGTTTCCATGTGGAGGCTTTCTGAACGCAGCAGCTCATCCTTCCATTGTCTCTCTCACACACACACACACACACACACACACTTCCAGTGTAGTTAGAGGAAGAAGCAACATCTCCAGACTTTAATTGACAGCTTCCTTTATTACCTGCCTCCACTTAACAGTCCTCCGCTGTGGCCCATAGACTCTGGTCTAAAGTAGTGCACTACGTAGGGAATAGGGCAACATTTGGGACGCAGAACCAGCTCTAAATGACATCTACTTTTACCACTTCCTGGTACAGCAGGAAGCCATGGAGGGATGCTGTCTGAGCAGCGTGTGAAGACTGCTCTCTAGGAGGGAGGGAACAGTACTCACAGAGACAGAGAGAAACACAGACTTCAGGTCCATGTAAATACTTGAGCGTCAGGATGAAGGCCCCAGAACCTGACACCCCCCCAAATTAACGATTTAGGACTTAGGAGAGGGTCCACAGTTTTAATAACTCTGCTCTGATCAAGCGGAGAGGAGTCCCTCGATCCTGACTAGTCTCCCAATCCCTACCACTGAAAAACATCCCCACAGCATGATGCTGCCACCACGCTTCACCGTAGGGATGGTGCCAGGTTTCCCCCAGACATAATGATTGGCATTCAGGCCAAAGAGTTCAATCTCGGTTTCATCAGACCAGAGAATCTTGTTTTACTGAGGAGTGGCTTCCGTCTGGCCACTCTACCATAAAGGCCTGATTGGTGGAATGCTGCGGAGATGGTTGTCCTTCTGGAAGGTTCTCCCATCTCCACAGAGGAACTCTGGAGCTCTGTGAGAGTGACCATCAGGTTCTTGGTCACCTCTCTGAACAAGGCCCTTTTCCTCTGATTTCTTAGTTTGGCGTCCAGCTCTTGGAAGAGTCTTGGTGGTTCCAAACGTCTTCCATTTGGGGACTGTCAATGCTTCCCCAGCTCTTTGCCTCGACACAATCGTGTCTCGGAGCTCTACGGACAATTCCTTCGACCTCAGAGCTTGGTTTTTGCTCTGACATGCACTGTGAACTGTGGGACCTTATATAGACAGGTGTGTGTCTTTCCAAATCATGTCCAATCAATTGAATTGACCACAGATGGACTCCGATCAAGTTGTAGAAACATCTCAAGGATGATCAATGGAAACAGGATGCACCTGATCTCAATTTAGTCTCAATGTTCCAAACATCTAGTGGAAAGCCTTCCCAGAAGAATGGAGGCTGTTATAGCAGCAATGTTCCAACATCTAGTGGAAAGCCTTCCCAGAAGAGTGGAGGCTGTTATAGCAGCAATGTTCCAACATCTAGTGGAAAGCCTTCCCAGAAGAGTGGAGGCTGTTAGAGCAGCAATGTTCCAACATCTAGTGGAAAGCCTTCCCAGAAGAATGGAGGCTGTTATAGCAGCAATGTTCCAACATCTAGTGGAAAGCCTTCCCAGAAGAATGGAGGCTGTTATAGCAGCAATGTTCCAACATCTAGTGGAAAGCCTTCCCAGAAGAGTGGAGGCTGTTATAGCAGCAATGTTCCAACATCTAGTGGAAAGCCTTCCCAGAAGAGTGGAGGCTGTTATAGCAGCAATGTTCCAACATCTAGTGGAAAGCCTTCCCAGAAGAGTGGAGGCTGTTATAGCAGCAATGTTCCAACATCTAGTAGAAAGCCTTCCCAGAAGAGTGGAGGCTGTTAGAGCAGCAATGTTCCAACATCTAGTGGAAAGCCTTCCCAGAAGAGTGGAGGCTGTTATAGCAGCAATGATCCAACATCTAGTGGAAAGCCTTCCCAGAAGACTGGAGGCTGTTATAGCAGCAATGTTCCAACATCTAGTGGAAAGCCTTCCCAGAAGAGTGGAGGCTGTTATAGCAGCAATGTTCCAACATCTAGTGGAAAGCCTTCCCAGAAGAATGGAGGCTGTTATAGCAGCAAAGGGGGGACCAACATATTAATGCCCATCATTTTGAAAGGAGATGTTTGACGAGCAGCTGTCCACATACTTTGTCACAGTGTACGTATAGTACATTTCTCAGAAATAAACTGGATTAAAAAAAAGATAGAGAACTCATCGTTAACCTTTCAGGTTAACATTTCTCCAATAATAACAAATAATTCAATGGCTATGTTTTTCAAGCCATATCAACAACATACTCCTCATAGGAATAAACTGGTTTCCATTTTATGCTCTTGTAAATTTACCTCCCTGTAAAAGGTCACTTATTCATTGCCTTAGTTTGGCTCTCCTACCTCAACATGGCCTTGTGTGTGTGTGTGTGTGTGTGTGTCTCAGCATGGGCGCTTGTGTACACCATTGTGCATCAGTGACCTTTCCACTGTAACAGATCTGCTTAAGTGCAGAGGAAGTCTAAAGTTTACGAGAGGTGAATTAACAGCAGGTAGGACATCTAGCCTTCACTTAAGGGCATAGTACTGTAGGTCCAGTGGTGCTTTTGCAAGTCTGGAGTCCCTGCACCAAGCAAATACATACATACAGCTATCTGGATTAGTATGGTAGTGTACATACAGCTATCTGGATTAGTATGGTAGTGTACATACAGCTATCTGGATTAGTACCACACGTAGTATAGATACATACAGCTATCTGGATTAGTACCACACGTAGTATAGATACATACAGCTATCTGGATTAGTACCACACGTAGTATAGATACATACAGCTATCTGGATTAGTATGGTAGTGTGCATACAGCTATCTGGATTAGTATAGTAGTGTACATTCAGCTATCTGGATTAGTATGGTAGTGTACATTCAGCTATCTGGATTAGTATGGTAGTGTACATACAGCTATCTGGATTAGTATGGTAGTGTACATACAGCTATCTGGATTAGTATGGTAGTGTACATACAGCTATCTGGATTAGTATGGTAGTGTACATACAGCTATCTGGATTAGTATGGTAGTGTGTGGTGAGTCAATTCTAACCCTGGTCTACATGGAGTCTGCCACATTCTCCCTGCCTGGACCAAACCCCTGTATACATGCTGCCAGGCCAACAGCCATGTAGCAGTGCAGGCAGAGAGACCAGAGACCCGTCCCAGAGGGTTTTGGGGAGGCAGAGAGACCAGAGACCCGTCCCAGAGGGCTTTGGGGAGGCAGAGAGTGCAGAGACCCGTCCCAGAGCGCTTTGGGGAGGCAGAGAGACCAGAAACCCGTCCCAGAGCGCTTTGGGCGGCAGAGAGTCCAGAGACCTGTCCCAGAGCGCTTTGGGAGGCAGAGAGTCCAGAGACCCGTCCCAGAGCGCTTTGGGGAGGCAGAGAGTCCAGAGACCCGTCCCAGAGGGCTTTGGGGAGGCAGAGAGTCCAGTGACCTGTCCCAGAGCGCTTTGGGAGGCAGAGAGAGGAGCGCTGAGCGCTGCAGAAGAAAACAAAAAGACATCAGATTCACTGACCCCTGCCGCCTTGTTCCCCTGCCGAGGTCAGCCGCCACAGCTCTCTCAATTCAATTTAAGGGGCTTTATTGGCATGTGAAACATGTTTACATTGCCAAAGCAAGTGAAATAAATAAACAAAAGTTAACTCTCTCGCTCTGTCTCTCCCTCCCTCACTTTCACCATCTCTCCCTCCCCGTGGTAAAACTTGACTGAGCAGCAAGGGTCCGTTGCCATGGCAGCTGTTCCCCAGATCCACCAGTGTCTGTCCCGGCCTGGTGGCTCCACTGTTGTGTACATGGCACAATCCCTCTCTCTTCCAGGACCACACACACACACACAGCAGCAATACACAGAGGAGAATCAGGGTGGATGTTGGGGATAAAGATATCCTCTGTGTGCTGGATGGAGAAATGTAGAGAGGGATGGAGGGAAGAGGAGGATGCCTCCCTGGGGAGGGTTCCACTCTGCATTAATTATTCAGCCCGGGAGGCAGGCAGGCAGGCAGATAGAAACAGCTTTTAACTTCAGCCTCCGTGTCTCTTTTTCTGAAAGTCACAAATACAGTGCCTTCGGAAAGTATTCAGACCCTTTGACTTTTCCACGTTTAATTACGTTACAGTCTTATTCTAAAATATATTAAATAAAAAAATATCCTAAGCAATCTACACACAATGCCCCATAATGATATCACAAAGACTCAAAATTGAGCTCAGGTGCATCCTGTTTCCATTGATCATCCTTGAGATGTTTCTACAACTTGATTGTAGTCCACCTGTGGTAAATTCAATTGATTGGACATGATTTGGAAAGGCACACCTGTCTATATAAAGTCCCACAGTTGACAGTGCATGTCAGAACAAAAACCAAGCCATGAGGTCGAAGGAATTGTCTTTTGAGCACAGAGGAAGGATTGTGTCTCGAGACAGATCTGGGGAAGGGTACCAAAACATTTCTGCAGCATTGAAGGCCCCAAAAACACAGTGGCCTCCATCATTCTTAAATGGAAGAAGTTTGGAACCACCAAGACTCTTCCTAGAGCTGGCCACCCGGCCAAACTAAGCAATCGGGGGAGAAGGTCCTTGGTCAGGGACGTGACCAAGAACCCGATGGTCACTCTGACAGAGCTGTAGAGTTACTCTGTGAAGATGGGAGAACCTTCCAGAAGGACAAGTATCACTGCAGCACTCCACCAATCTGGCCTTTACGCTGGAGACTCTGAGACCATGAGAAACAAGACTCTCTGGTCTGACGAAAGCAAGATTGGCATTCAGCCAAAGAGTTCAAACATCTGGAGGAAACCTGGCACCATCCCTACCGTGAACCATGATGGTGGCAGCATCATGCTGTGGGGATGTTTTTCAGCGGCAGGGACTGGGAAAGATCGAGGGAAAGATGAACGGAGCAAAGTACAGAGAAATCCTTGATGAAAACCTACTCCAGAGCGCTCAGGACCTCAGACTGGGGCGAAGGTTCACCTTCCAACAGGACAATGACCCTAAGCACACAGCCAAGACAACGCAGGAGTGGCTTCGGGACAAGTCACTGAATGTCCTTGAGTGGCCCAGCCAGAGCCCGAACTTGAACCCAATCGAACATATCTGGAGAGACCTGAAAATAGCTGTACAGCAACACTCTCCATCCAAACTGACAGAGCTTGAGAGGATCTGCAGAGGGGAATGGGAGAAACTCCCCAAATACAGGTGTGTCAAGCTGTAGTTTCATACCCAAAAAGACTCAAGGCTGTAATCGCTGCCAAAGGTGCTTCAACAAAGTACTGAGTAAAGGGTCTGAATACATATGAAATGTGATACTGCAGTTTTTATATTTAATACATTTCCTAACATTTATAAAAACCTGTTTTTGCTTTGTCATTATGGGGTATCGAGCGTAGATTGATGAGGGAAAAAAGCGATTGAATTAATTTCACATTTACATTTTAGTCATTTGCAGACGCTCTTATCCAGAGGGACTTACAGTAGTGAATGCATACATTTCATTTCATGCATTTTTTAAAATTAATTAATTTATTTAAAAAAAAATCGTACAAGGCTGTAATGTAACAATATGTAAATCAAAGGGGGTCTGAATACTTTAACTGCTGAATAGAGATAAAGTCTCAATTCAATGGGCTTTATTTGGATTTGTACAAAATCTTGCTATTATGATGGCACACTGTGGTATTTCACCTAATACAGTTGTAGTCGGAAGTTTACATACACCTTAGCCAAATACATTTAAACTCAGTTTTTTACAATTCCTGACATTTAATCCTAGTAAAAATTCCCAGTCTTAGGTCAGTTCGGATCACCACTTTATTTTAAAAATGTGAAATGTCAGAATAATAGTAGAGTGATTTATTTTAGCTTTTATTTATTTCATCACATTCCCAGTGGGTCAGAAGTTTACATTCAGTATTTGGTAGCATTGCCTTTAAATTGTTTAACTTGGGTCAAAAGTGTTGGGTAGCCTTCCACAAGCTTCCCACAATAAGTTGGGTGAATTTTGGCCCATTCCTCCTGACTGAGCTGGCGTAACTGTCAGGTTTGTAGGCCTCCTTGCTCGCACATGCTATTTCAGTTCTGCCCACAACTTTTCTATGGGATTGAGGTCAGGGATTTGTGATGGAAACTCCAATACCTTGACTTTGTTGTCCTTAAGCCGTTTTGCCACAACTTTGGAAGTATGCTTGGGGTCATTGTCCATTTGGAAGACACACTTGCCACCAAGCTTTAACTTCCTGACTGACGTCTTGAGATGTTGCTTCAACATATCCACATCATTTTCCTGCCTCATGATGCCATCTATTCTGTGAAGTGCACCAGTCCCTCCTGCAGCAAAGCACCCCCACAACATGATGCTGCCATCCCTGTGCTTCACGGTTGGGATGGTGTTCTTCGGGTTGCAAGCCTCCCCCTTTTTCCTCCAAACATAACATTGGTCATTATGGCCAAACAGTTCTATTTTTGTTTCATCAGACCAGAGGACATATCTCCAAAAATTACAATCTTTGTCCCCATGTGCAGTTGCAAACCGTAGTCTGGCTTTTTTATGGCGGTTTTGGAGCAGTGGCTTCTTCCTTGCTGAGCGGCCTTTCAGGTTATGTCGATATAGGACTCGTTTTACTGTGGATATAGATACTTTTGTACCTGTTTCCTTCAGCATCTTCAGAAGGTCCTTTTCTGTTGTTCTGGGATTGATTTGCACTTTTCGCACCAAAGCACGTTCATCTCTAGGAGACAGAACCAGTCTCATTCCTGAGCGGTATGACAGCTGCGGGCCCCATGGTGTTTATACTTGCGTACTATTGTTTGTACAGATGAACGTGGTACCTTCAGGTATTTGGAAATTGTAGAGGGCTACAATTTTTTTCTAAGGTCTTGGCTGATTTATTTTGATGTTCTCATGATGTCAAGCAAAGAGGCACCGAGTTTGAAGGTAGGCCTTGAAATACATCCACAGGTACACCTCCAATTGACTCAAATGATGTCAATTAGCCTACCAGAAGCTTCTAAAGCCATGACATCATTTTCTGGAATTTCCCAAGCTGTTTAAAGGCACAGTCAACTTAGTGTATGTAAACTTCTGACCCACTGGAATTGTGATACAGTGAATTATAAGTGACAATCTGTCTAAACAATTGTTGGAAAAATTACTTGTGTCATGCACAAAGTAGATGTCCTAACCAACTTGCCAAAAACTATAGTTTGTTAACAAGAAATTTGTGGAGTGGTTGATAAACGAGTTTTAATAACTCCAACCTAAGTGTATGTAAACTTCAGAATTCAACTGTATATATGGGAGTTTATCAAAATTAGTTTGTTTTTGAATTATTTTATGGGTTTGTGTAATCTGAGGGAAATGTGTGTCTCTCTAATATGGTCATAGATTTGGCAGGAGGTTAGGAAGTACAGCTCAGTTTCCACCTCATTTTGTGGGCAGTGTTGCACATAGCCCGTCTTCTCTTGAGAGCCAGGTCTGCCTACGGCGGCCTTTCTCAATAGCAAGGCTATGCTTGCTATTGTAAGTTTGGGTCAGTCACAGTGGTCAGGTATTCTGCCACTCTGTTTAGGGACCAATAGCATTCTAGTTCTCTGTTTTTTTGTTAATTCTTTCCATTGTGTCAAGTAATTACAAAAAGTTAACTTACTCCCCATTTTGTTACAGCCCAAATTCAAAATGGATTCAATATTATTTATCTACACACCAAACAACATAATGACAAGACATGTTAGATTCACCTTCGGTAATGATTATATTGATTATTATATTAATGATTATATTATATATAAACTCAGGACCCTGGTCTTTCAAAGATAATTCGTAAAAATCCAAATAACTTCACAGAACTTCATTGTAAAGGGTTTAAACACTGTTTCCCATGCTTGTTCAATGAACCATAAACAATTAATGAACATGCACCTGTGGAACGGTCGTTAAGACACTAACAGCTTACAGACGGTAGGCAATTAAGGTCACAGTTATGAAAACTTAGGACACTAAAGAGGCCTTTCTACTGACTCTGGAAAGAAAACTAAAGAAAGATGCCCAGGGTCCCTGCTCATCTGCGTGAACATGCCTTAGGCATGCTGCAAGGAGGCATGAGGACTGCAGATGTGGCCAGGGCAATACATTGCAATGTTCGTACTGTGAGACGCCTTAGACAGCGCTACAGGGAGACAGGACGGACAGCTGATGGTCCTCGTAGTGGCAGACCACGTGTAACAACACATGCACAAAGTAGTGCACTATATAGTATTAAAGTAGTGCACTATATATTATATAGTGAGAACAGATCTCTATGTGACGAGTTCTTCCACAGCAGCGGTGACGGCTTCTTCCACAGTAGTGTTTTAGATGTGAGAACAGATCTATCTGTCTGGCTGGCTGGCTGTCTGGCTGTCTGGCTGGCTGTCTGGCTGGCTGGCTGGGATAGCCTCATTACCTTGTCTAATGTATTTAGCCAGTAAATAAACCCTGATTGTAGGGTCAGGCTAAAGGCTGGGATGGGGCTAATTGGTTAATGCTTTGAGAGGCATGGCCACTCACATCACATAGCAGCCAGACACACACCCTCACATCACATAGCAGCCAGACACACACCCTCACATCACATAGCAGCCAGACACACACACACACCCTCACATCGCATAGAACACACACACACACACACCCTCACATCGCATAGAACACACACACACACACACACACACCCTCACATCGCATAGAACACACACACACTTCAACAAGATATTCACCTCTATCAGGGGATGGTTGAGCAGCTCAATAACACAGTTAGTCCACTTTCAAAACACCACTGTGACACACTCACACTGCCTTCCCATGCATTGTGTGTGTTTGTCCCATACAGTGTGACGACAGGGAAGCGGCGACGCCGTGACGACAGGGAAGCGGCGACGCCGTGACGACAGGGAAGCGGCGACGCCGTGACGACAGGGAAGCGGCGACGCCGTGACGACAGGGAAGCGGCGACGCCGTGACGACAGGGAAGCGGCGACGCTGTGAAGCCTGGCTTCTCTTGATTATTCCCACTATCAATAACATCTGACCTGTGTGATCAATACAGGAGCTGTGTGATCAATACAGGAGCTGTGTGATCAATACAGGAGCTGTGTGATCAATACAGGAGCTGTCCCTCTCCCCACGCACACACACACACACCTCTTCCCGTCTCAACGCTCACGCCATACCACAGAAGCTCAATTCGAAGGCTTCGATCAGCGGCTGACAATCCATTCTTTGGTTCCGTGTTCTAGTACATTTCTTTGGTTCTTCGTTGTTTGTAATAAGAGCTCCCAGCCCCTCTATCCCACAACTTTTGTTCTGACGGACAAAGAGCAGCTAGGAAATAACAGTGTTGTTTTGACGGTGTTGTAAAGAACTGAGAACACATTAAAACAGATAAAGGAAGGACAGCTCTGACCGAGGTTGGCTGTAGAATATGAATGTGACTGACTGCCCACTGATGTTATAGACTGTATCCCCGCACGCACACCCAGCTCAAAAGACCATCGTTCTCAGAAGACGGTACGCAGGCACAACAAGACACACGGCGTAGACTTACGTGAGCTGACTTGATCAACGTACTGGGGCAGGTAGGGAGCCCACAGGTCGATGGTGTCCTTCCTGCCTGACTGACCAATCCTCCGCAGCTCAGCCAGGAGCAGGGCCTGGGCAGCCTCTCTCACCTAGTGGGGGAAGACCCAGGACATTAACATCAGCAGCTAACAGAGACATCCCAACAGGTAATAATACTGTCAGTCTCTCAGGGCGTACGCTGGTGGACAGACAGGTTATGGAAGCTAATAAAACAATATATGTCATTTAGCAGACACTTTTATTCCAAATCGCCTTAAAAATGTCAAATCTGTGCAGACATTTTCAAAATGGGTGGCCCCAGCGGGAATCGCACCAACAACCCTTGGAGTTTGCTGGAGCAACACAGGACGGTTTACAGTATGTCAGGGAGAGGGAATAGAGTGAACAGGAGAGGAGGGAGAGGGAATAGAGTGAACAGGAATAGAGTGAACAGGAGAGTAGAGAGAGGGAATAGAGTGAACAGGAATAGAGTGAACAGGAGAGGAGAGAGAGGGAATAGAGTGAACAGGAATAGAGTGAACAGGAGAGGAGAGAGAGGGAATAGAGTGAACAGGAATAGAGTGAACAGGAGAGGAGAGAGAGGGAATAGAGTGAACATGAATAGAGTGAACAGGAGAGGAGGGAGAGGGAATAGAGTGAACAGGAGAGGGAGAGAGAGGGAATAGAGTGAACAGGAATAGAGTGAACGGGAGAGGAGAGAGAGGGAATAGAGTGAACAGGAGAGGAGGGAGAGAGAGGGAATAGAGTGAACAGGAGAGAAGGGAGAGGGAATAGAGTGAACAGGAGAGAAGGGAGAGGGAATAGAGTGAACAGGAGAGGAGGGAGAGGGAATAGAGTGAACGGGAGAGGAGAGAGAGGGAATAGAGTGAACAGGAGAGGAGAGAGAGGGAATAGAGTGAACAGGAGAGGAGGCAGCGGGAATAGAGTGAACAGGAGAGGAGGCAGCGGGAATAGAGTGAACAGGAGAGGAGGCAGCGGGAATAGAGTGAACAGGAGAGGAGGCAGCGGGAATAGAGTGAACAGGAGGGAGCGGGAATAGAGTGAACAGGAGAGGAGGGAGCGGGAATAGAGTGAACAGGAGAGGAGGGAGCGGGAATAGAGTGAACAGGAGAGGGAGAGAGAGGGAATAGAGTGAACAGGAGAGGAGGGAGAGGGAATAGAGTGAACAGGAGAGGGAGAGAGGGAATAGAGTGAACAGGAGAGGAGGGAGAGGGAATAGAGTGAACAGGAGAGGAGAGAGAGGGAATAGAGTGAACATGAATAGAGTGAACAGGAGAGGAGGGAGAGGGAATAGAGTGAACAGGAGAGGGAGAGAGAGGGAATAGAGTGAACAGGAATAGAGTGAACGGGAGAGGAGAGAGAGGGAATAGAGTGAACAGGAGAGGAGGGAGAGAGAGGGAATAGAGTGAACAGGAGAGAAGGGAGAGGGAATAGAGTGAACAGGAGAGAAGGGAGAGGGAATAGAGTGAACAGGAGAGGAGGGAGAGGGAATAGAGTGAACGGGAGAGGAGAGAGAGGGAATAGAGTGAACAGGAGAGGAGGCAGCGGGAATAGAGTGAACAGGAGAGGAGGCAGCGGGAATAGAGTGAACAGGAGAGGAGGCAGCGGGAATAGAGTGAACAGGAGAGGAGGCAGCGGGAATAGAGTGAACAGGAGGGAGCGGGAATAGAGTGAACAGGAGAGGAGGGAGCGGGAATAGAGTGAACAGGAGAGGAGGGAGCGGGAATAGAGTGAACAGGAGAGGGAGAGAGAGGGAATAGAGTGAACAGGAGAGGAGGGAGAGGGAATAGAGTGAACAGGAGAGGGAGAGAGGGAATAGAGTGAACAGGAGAGGAGGGAGAGGGAATAGAGTGAACAGGAGAGGAGGGAGAGGGAATAGAGTGAACAGGAGAGGAGGGAGAGAGAGGGAATAGAGTGAACAGGAGAGAAGGGAGAGGGAATAGAGTGAACAGGAGAGAAGGGAGAGGGAATAGAGTGAACAGGAGAGGGAGAGAGAGGGAATAGACTGAACAGGAATAGAGTGAACGGGAATAGAGTGAACAGGAGAGGAGGGAGAGGGAATAGAGTGAACAGGAGAGGGAGAGAGAGGGAATAGAGTGAACAGGAGAGGAGGGAGAGGGAATAGAGTGAACAGGAGAGGAGGGAGAGAGAGGGAATAGAGTGAACAGGAGAGGAGGGAGAGGGAATAGAGTGAACAGGAGAGGAGGGAGAGGGAATAGAGTGAACAGGAGAGGGAGAGAGAGGGAATAGAGTGAACAGGAGAAGAGGGAGAGAGAGGGAATAGAGTGAACAGGAGAGGAGGGAGAGAGAGGGAATAGAGTGAACAGGAGAGAAGGGAGAGGGAATAGAGTGAACAGGAGAGGGAGAGAGAGGGAATAGACTGAACAGGAGAGGAGGGAGAGAGAGGGAATAGAGTGAACAGGAGAGGAGGGAGCGGGAATAGAGTGAACACGAATAGAGTGAACGGGAGAGAAGGGAGAGGGAATAGAGTGAACGGGAGAGGAGAGAGAGGGAATAGAGTGAACTGGAGAGGGAGGCAGAGGGAAGAGTGAACTGGAGAGGGAGGCAGCGGGAATAGAGTGAACAGGAGAGGAGGCAGCGGGAATAGAGTGAACAGGAGAGGAGGGAGCGGGAATAGAGTGAACAGGAGAGGAGGGAGAGGGAATAGAGTGAACATGAATAGAGTGAACAGGAGAGGAGGGAGCGGGAATAGAGTGAACAGGAGAGGAGGGAGAGGGAATAGAGTGAACATGAATAGAGTGAACAGGAGAGGAGGGAGCGGGAATAGAGTGAACAGGAGAGGAGGGAGAGGGAATAGAGTGAACAGGAGAGGAGGGAGAGGGAATAGAGTGAACAGGAGAAGAGGGAGAGGGAATAGAGTGAACAGGAGAGGAGGGAGAGGGAATAGAGTGAATAGGAGAGGAAGGACTTTCGAAACCGAGAGCCCCCCGACCCTGGCCTGAGCTAACCCCCAGCCCCACTAGCCCCTCACCCAGCCCCACTGGCGCCTCACCCAGCCCCACTGGCCCCTCACCCAGCTCCACTGGCGCCTCACCCAGCCCCACTGGCCCCTCACCCAGCCCCACTGGCCCCTCACCCAGCCCCACTGGCCCCTCACCCAGCCCCACTGGCGCCTCACCCAGCCCCACTGGCGCCTCACCCAGCCCCACTGGCGCCTCACCCAGCCCCACTGGCGCCTCACCCAGCCCCACTGGCGCCTCACCCAGCCCCACTGGCCCCTCACCCAGCCCCACTGGCCCCTCACCCAGCCCCACTGGCCCCTCACCCAGCTCCACTGGCCCCTCACCCAGCTCCACTAGCCCTGGCCCCTCACCCAGCTCCACTAGCCCTGGCCCCTCACCCAGCTCCACTAACCCTGGCCCCTCACCCAGCTCCACTAACCCTGGCCCCTCACCCAGCTCCACTAACCCTGGCCCCTCACCCAGCTCCACTAACCCTCACCCAGCTCCACTAACCTTGGCCCCTCACCCAGCTCCACTAACCTTGGCCCCTCACCCAGCTCCACTAACCTTGGCCCCTCACCCAGCTCCACTAACCTTGGCCCCTCACCCAGCTCCACTAACCTTGGCCCCTCACCCAGCTCCACTAACCTTGGCCCCTCACCCAGCTCCACTAACCTTGGCCCCTCACCCAGCTCCATTAGCCCTGGCCCCTCACCCAGCTCCACTAGCCCTGGCCCCTCACCCAGCTCCACTAGCCCTGGCCCCTCACCCAGCTCCACTAGCCCTGGCCCCTCACCCAGCTCCACTAGCCCTGGCCCCTCACCCAGCTCCACTAGCCCTGGCCCCTCACCCAGCTCCACTAACCCTGGCCCCTCACCCAGCTCCACTAACCTTGGCCCCTCACCCAGCTCCACTAACCTTGGCCCCTCACCCAGCTCCACTAACCTTGGCCCCTCACCCAGCTCCACTAACCTTGGCCCCTCACCCAGCTCCACTAACCTTGGCCCCTCACCCAGCTCCACTAACCTTGGCCCCTCACCCAGCTCCACTAACCTTGGCCCCTCACCCAGCTCCACTAACCTTGGCCCCTCACCCAGCTCCACTAACCTTGGCCCCTCACCCAGCTCCACTAACCTTGGCCCCTCACCCAGCTCCACTAACCCTGGCCCCTCACCCAGCTCCACTAACCCTGGCCCCTCACACAGCTCCACTAACCCTGGCCCCTCACCCAGCTCCACTAGCCCTGGCCTGGCCCTGTTATTCTGTCTACCAGAGAGTTTACGTTGAAATAGAAGGATTTGAAATATTTCTATAGTGTATTACCTCCAGACAGCGGTCCTGCCAGCGGCGCGCCAGCATCTCCAGTAGAGGTGGTCTGAACTTGTCCAGGCCCAGCAGGTCAGGCAGCATCACACAGTGCATAGCAGCCAGCTGGCTCCAACCTGCAGGGGTTAAAACAGCAGCCGCAAGGTCACACAGAGCGACACAATGACCTACGGGAAGGGGTTATAACAGCAGTCACAGAGCAACACAGTGACCTAGGGACAGGGGTTATAACAGCAGTCACAGAGCGACACAGTGACCTAGGGGCAGGGGTTATAACAGTAGTCACAGAGTGACACAGTGACCTAGGGGCAGGGGTTATAACAGCAGTCACAGAGCGACACAGTGACCTAGGGGCAGGGGTTATAACAGCAGTCACAGAGCAACACAGTGACCTAGGGGCAGGGGTTATAACAGTAGTCACAGAGCAACACAGTGACCTAGGGACAGGGGTTATAACAGCAGTCACAGAGCGACACAGTGACCTAGGGGCAGGGGTTATAACAGTAGTCACAGAGCGACAGTGACCTAGGGGCAGGGGTTATAACAGTAGTCACAGAGCGACACAGTGACCTAGGGGCAGGGGTTATAACAGTAGTCACAGAGCGACACAGTGACCTAGGGGCAGGGGTTATAACAGTAGTCACAGAGCGACACAGTGACCTAGGGGCAGGGGTTATAACAGTAGTCACAGAGTGACAGTGACCTAGGGGCAGGGGTTATAACAGTAGTCACAGAGCGACACAGTGACCTACGGGCAGGGGTTATAACAGTAGTCACAGAGCGACACAGTGACCTAGGGACAGGGGTTATAACACTAGTCACAGAGTGACACAGTGACCTAGGGGCAGGGGTTATAACAGTAGTCACAGAGCGACACAGTGACCTAGGGGCAGGGGTTATAACAGTAGTCACAGAGCAACACAGTGACCTAGGGGCAGGGGTTATAACAGTAGCGACACAGTGACCTAGGAGCAGGGGTTATAACAGTAGTCACAGAGCGACACAGTGACCTAGGGTAGTAGACAGGCACACCAAATATTCACTCTCGTTCACACCCATACACACACACACACACACACTCACATCCAAACAACCGTTCACGGGCGCATTAAAAAATAAAAGAGAAAAAAAAGAGACAATATTTGGAAGCTCCTACAACCTTCAGACAGTCATATGAACCAACACCAAGGAAGCAACGGGAGCTTGTGGACAATTTGAATCACTTTGAATGTTATCAAAAATAACATGAATGCAGAAGAGCGTATTTAATATCCAACAATGGTATGCATCCTATTCACATATATCATAGAAATATATGGTTTGGGATTAAATCTTGCCGATTTGGGGGATGCACAGCATACAAAATGTATTTGTATATGAACATCATATGGTAGTATCCACTGCTGCCCCATACAATAAGTACTTACCTTCATTTCAGTGTGGTTGTGTTATGTATAACGCTAATAAAGCAGTATTTACACTGCCTTCACAAAGTACTGATAACGCTTGACTTATTCCACATTTTGTTGTGTTACAGCCTGAATTCAACATGGATTACATTTGTTTATTTCCTCTCACCTTGCTACACACAATACCCCTATAATGACAAAGTGAAAACATAAGTTTAGAAATGTTTGCAAATTTATTGAAAATGAAATAGAGAAATCTCATTTAAATAATTATTCACACCCCTTTGCTATGACACTCCGAATTCAGCTCAGGTGCATCCAATTTCCTTTGATCATCCATGAGATGTTGCTACAACTTGATTGGAGTCCATTTGTGTAAAATGTAATGGTTTTGGACATTCTTTAGAAAGAAACACAGCTGTCTATATAAGGTCCCACAGATGACAGTTCATGTCAGAGCAGAATCTATACCATGAAGTCCAAGGAACTGTCCCGGAGATTTCCAAGATAGAATTGTGATGAGGCGTATATCTGGGGAAGGGTATAAAACAACGTTTCCAAGAGCACAGAGGTCGCCATCATTGGGAAATAATATGGAATTAGCCAGACTCTGCCTAAAGCTGGCCGTCCAATCAAACTAAGCAACCGAGCAAGAAAGACCTTGGTCAGAGAGGTGACCAAGAACACAATGACAACTCTGACAGAACTACAGAGTTCCTTGGCTGAGATGAGAGAACCTGCCAGAAGGACAACAGTCTCTACAGCACGTCACCAGTCTGGCCTTTATGGGAGAGTGGCCAAATGGAAGCCACTCCTGAGAAAAAGGCATGTGACAGCACGCCTGGAGTTGGTAAAAAAAGGCACAAGAAAGACTCCAAGCATGAGGCAAAATATTCTGTGGTCTGATGAGACAAAAACTGAGCTCTTTGGCCTCATCGCAAAGCGCTTTGTCTGGAGAAAACCAGGCACAGCTCATCACCCGTCTAACACCATCCCTACCGTGAAGCATGGTGGTGGCAGCATCATGCTATGGGGATGCTTTTCAGCAGCAGGGACTGGGGAGACTGGTAAGGATAGAGGGGACAATGAATGGAGCCAGACAAGTCCTTGATGAGAACCTGCGTCACAATGACCCCAAGCATACAGACAAAGCAACGCTGGAATGGCTTCAGAGCAAAAATGTGAAAGTCTGGGCTTTGGACCAGCCAAAGCCCAGACTGAAAAATCGGTGGAAATACTTGAAGATTTTAGTTCACCGCCAATCCCCATCTAACTTAACAGAGCTTGAGAAAACCTGCAAGGAAGAATGGGAGAAAATCCCCCAATCCAGATGTGCAAAGCTGATACAGACATACCCAAGACGAGCCAAAGCTGATACAGACATACCCAAGACGACTCAAAGCTGTAGTTGCCACCAAAAGTGCTGGTACAAATTATTGACTCAGGGGTGTGAATACTTATGTAAATTACATATTTCTAAAAACATGTTTTCATTGTCATTATGGGGTAAAAACAATTTCTAATTAAATCCATTTTGAATTCAGGCTGTAACATGTGGAATAAGGGGTATGAATACTTTCTGAAGGAACTGTCTTTACTCACTATAGAATTCAACAAAATGACAGGGGCATCTATGTCACTATCTTTGTAAAATGAATAATGTATTATTTAATTAATCAAAGGCTTCGAAAAAATAATTACAACATATATTTTTTTTTAAAATTTTGCAACAAACAATTGTTTAATAATTTGCCAATATAGCATTGGATCTGCCTTTTGGTAAAGAATTAAAGGCCACTAAGGAGAATAAAGCAACAATCTGTTGCACTGCAAATATCAGTGAACATGCTCGCCTATTTAGATTCTTCAGAGAAAATGTTAGATCCTTTTAAAAATGTTATTTATCCTGAAAGTGTATGTTTCTGTGAATCTATTGAATTAACATGAAAATATATGTTCTCTTGTGATCAAAGGAGAAAACGAAAACCACATTTAAGTTTTCCTATTTTAACAAAAATCTAAATTGTTTAGATCATTTAAAAAAAAATACAACTGGAAAAATGCTACTATGAATCCAGCTGAAAAATCCAACTTGAAATTCAGCACGGCATAAAAAGAGAGAACAAAAAAGCCAAGCGGGTTCCTGTGATTCAGCTGGAGGTGTTGATGTTGCTTGTGTTTTCTGGTAGTGTTCTCTCCCAGACGGAAAGAGCATGCACACACAGTGACATCTGGAACCGTATTCACAAAGCATCCAGTTGCCTTACTCATTAGGATTTATAAACTCAGACGCATTGTGAATATAGATCCTTGTAAGGAAAGACTGACAGACTTGGGACAAACACCAGGACAAAAAGACACGGACCAGAACAGACAGACTGGGACAGCCACCAGGACAAAAAGACACGGACCAGAACAGACAGACTGGGACAGCCACCAGGACAAAAAGACACGGACCAGAACAGACAGACTGGGACAGCCACCAGGACAAAAAGACACGGACCAGAACAGACAGACTGAACAACACACGGCCGAGAAGGAGCACTATTTAGACCAAAGGGGAAGATGAGCGCATTGCAGATGAGGGGAGAGAGAGAGAAACAGAGAGAATTGAAATTGAGAGAGAGAAAGAAAGATGAAGATAGAGAGAGTATATAGTTTAGAGGGCAATGTTGTCAGGGGTTGGTTGTACCTTCGTTGACTGAGGGACAATGGAAAGCAGCAGGACCTGGGGGAAAAGCCCCAGTGCCAGGAGTGGTAGTACTGGTAGTAGCAGCAACAGCAGCGGCTTGCAGAGGAAATGAAAGATCAGTCAAGAGGAAAAAAGAAAAGAAAAACAAGGACTCCACAGTTTCAGGAGAAGAGCAGAAACAGCAGTTAGTAAAAGAGAGATGAAGCAAACAGAGAACCACAGAGTTTGGTTAGGGAGTTAAAGGTTTCAGAAGCTTTTTTAGCAAATTTATGTAAATATCAACAAAAACTATTTTGTTGCAGCGATTTCATTTTAGTTTTAAAAAGGTGAATTGTTTTTAAAATCTAATTATTATTACAGAGCTAGGTTTGAGCATTTGAAACCTTTTCAATTTACTTCAGCCCAAACATGTAATTATGTCATGACTCATCTAAATGTTGCGGTTTATAAAACAAATGCCCTATTTATTTAACAAAACATAATACATTACTTCTTGTGACAAAAACAAGTACACAGTACCAGTCAAAAGTTTGGACACACCTACTCATTAAATGATTTTTCTTTATATTTTCTACATTGCATAATAATAGTGAAGACCTCAAAACTATGAAATAATACATATGGAATCATGTAGTAACTAAAAAGTGTCAAAAAGCCACCCTTTGCCTTGATGACAGCTTTGCACACTCTTGGCATTCTCTCAACCAGCTTCACCTGGAATGCTTTTCCAACAGTCTTGAATGAGTTCCCACATATGCTGAGTACTTGTTGGCTGCTTTTCCTTGACTCTGCGGTCCGACTCATCCCAAACCATCTCAATTGGGTTGAGGTCGGGTGATTGTGGAGGCCAGGTCATCTGATGTAGCACTCCATCACTCTCCTTCTTGGTCAAATAGCCCTTACACAGCCTGGAGGTGTGTTTTGGGTCATTGTCGTGTTGAAAAACAAATGATATCCCATCTGGTCTGGGCTTAGTGGGACTGGCATATTGCTGTAGAATGCTGTGGTTGCCATGCTGGTTAAGTGTGCCTTGAATTCTAAATAAATCACTGACAGTGTCACCAGCAAAGCACCCCACACCATCACACCACCACCTCCATGCTTCACGGTGGGAACCACACATGCAGAAATCATCCGTTCACCTACTCTGCGTCTCACAAAGGCACGGCGGTTGGAACCAAAAACCTCAAATTTGGACTCATCAGACCAAAGGACACATTTCCACCGGTCTAATGTCCATTGCTCGTGTTCCTTGGCCCAAGCAAGTCTCTTCCTCTTATTGGTGTCCTTTAGTAGTGGTTTCTTTGCAGCAATTTGACCATGAAGGCCTGATTCACACAGTCTTCTCTGAACAGATGATGTTGAGATGTGTCTGTTACTTGAACTCTGTGAAGCATTTATTTGGGCTGCAATTGCTGAGGCTGGTAACTCTAATGAACTTATCCTCTGCAGCAGAGGATATGCGACTGCACTTGAAGAAACTTTCAAAGTTCTAATTGAAATGCATTCCAGGTGACTACGTTATGAAGCTGGTTGAGATAATTCAAGGAGGGTGCAAAGCTGTCATGAAGGCAAAGGGTGGCTACATTGAAGAATCTCAAATATGAAATATATTTTGATTTGTTTAACACTTTTTTTAGTTACTACATGATTCCATGTGGGTTATTTCATAGTTTTACTGTCTTCACTATTATTATACAATATAGAAAATAGTAAAAATAAAGAAAAACCCTTGAATGAGTCGGTGTGTCCAAACCTTTGACTGGTACTGCATGTGTTGAAACGTTTTAAATCCCCAGATTGAGAGACCAGAGAAACAATAAAGTATATCAGATGAGAAACAGAACAGACGTTTCCAAAAGACATTTGTATTGTCAGACACACGTCATATATATATATATACACACACACACAAGGTGGGAGAGTTCAGTGGGAAAAAACTTGTTTTGTTTTCAAACCAGCGAGTTAGGAGGAGGAGGTTGGGTTTAGGCCATGTTATATCAACTAGGAAGATGGGTGGTGGTGGCACAAACGTGTCATGTGTGACTTGGGAGTCCCACCTGGCTCTGTGGTTTCCCCACTGAACACTCCCTAGAAAGGGGCGAGGGCTGGGGGGCCCAAGAGAGGGGCGAGGGCTGGGGGGCCCCAGAGAGGGGCGAGGGCTGGGGGGCCCCAGAGAGGGGCGAGGGCGAGGGCTGGGGGGCCCCAGAGAGGGGCGAGGGCTGGGGGGCCCCAGAGAGAGGAGAGGGCAGGGTCCCAGAGAGAGGAGAGGGCAGGGTCCCAGAGAGAGGAGAGGGCAGGGTCCCAGAGAGAGGAGAGGGCTGGGTCCCAGAGAGAGGAGAGGGCTGGGTCCCAGAGAGAGGAGAGGGCTGGGTCCCAGAGAGAGGAGAGGGCAGGGTCCCAGAGAGAGGAGAGGGCTGGGTCCCAGAGAGAGGAGAGCGCTGGGTCCCAGAGAGAGGAGAGGGCTGGGTCCCAGAGAGAGGAGAGGGCTGGGTCCCAGAGAGAGGAGAGGGCTGGGTCCCAGAGAGAGGAGAGGGCTGGGTCCCAGAGAGAGGAGAGGGCTGGGTCCCAGAGAGAGGAGAGGGCTGGGTCCCAGAGAGAGGAGAGGGCTGGGTCCCAGAGAGAGGAGAGGGCTGGGTCCCAGAGAGAGGAGAGGGCTGGGTCCCAGAGAGAGGAGAGGGCTGGGTCCCAGAGAGAGGAGAGGGCTGGGTCCCAGAGAGAGGAGAGGGCTGGGTCCCAGAGAGAGGAGAGGGCTGGGTCCCAGAGAGAGGAGAGGGCTGGGTCCCAGAGAGAGGAGAGGGCTGGGTCCCAGAGAGAGGTGAGGGCTAGGGCCCAGAGAGAGGTGAGGGCTGGGTCCCAGAGAGAGGAGAGGGCTGGGGCCCAGAGAGAGGTGAGGGCTGGGGCCCAGAGAGAGGTGAGGGCCTTTGGCGAGCAGGCACCCCCAGGCAGAGAGAAAGCTCAAGCCATGCAGACAGTGAATGACATCAGGAGGAGGGAGAGGAGTGGCGAGGCCAGCAAGAGGAGGAGAGGCGAGCGAGAGGAGGAGGAGGAGAGGGAAAGGCTGGCAGACTGATAGCAGGTTGTCAGTGTCAGAGGAGTGAGGGGGGAAAATCTTTACCAAAATATAATACAGGGGGAAAAAAATACCATGTGACATTGCCATAGAGACTAGAGGTCGACCGATTAATCGGAATGGCCGATTAATTAGGGCAGAAATCAAGTTTTCATAACAATCGGTAATCGGTATTTTTGGACACCGATTTGCCAATTTAAAAAATATATATTTTATTTAACTAAGCAAGTCAGTTAAGAACACATTCTTATTTTCAATAATGGCCTAGGAACGGTGGGTTAACTGCCTTGTTCAGGGGCAGAACAACAGATTTTTACCTTGTCAGCTCGGGGATTCGTTTTTGCAACCTTCCGGTTACTAGTCCAACGCTCTAACCACCTGCCTTACATTGCACTCCACGAGGAGCCTGCATGGCAGGCTGACTACCTCTTACGCGAGGGCAGCAAGAAGCCAAGGTAAGTTGCTAGCTAGCATTAAACTTATCTTATAAAAAACAATCAATCTTAACATAATCACTAGTTAACTACACATGGTTGATGATATGACTAGTTTCTCTAGCGTGTCCTGCATTGCATATAATCTGCGGTGCCTGTTAATTTCTCATTGAATCACAGCCTACTTCACCAAACGGGTGATGATTTAACAAACGCATTTGCGAAAAAAGCACTGTCGTTGCACCAATGTACGTAACCATAAACATCAATGCCTTTCTTTAAAATCAATACACAAGTATATGTATATTTAAACCTGCATATTTAGTTAATATTGCCTGCTAACATGAATTTCTTATAAGTAGGGAAATTGTGTCACTTCTCTTGCGTTCCGTGCAAGCAGTCAGGGTATATGCAGCAGTTTGGCCGCCTGGCTCATTGCGAACTGTGTGAAGTACATTTATTCCTAACAAAGACCGTAATTAATTATGACATAACATTGAAGGTTGTACAATGTAACAGCAATATTTAGACTTAGGGATGCCATCCGTTAGATAAAATACGGAACGGTTCCGTATTTCACTGAAAGAATAAACATTTTGTTTTCGAAAAGATAGTTTCCGGATTCGACCATTTTAATGACCTAAGGCTTGTATTTCTGTGTGTTATTATGTTATAATTAAGTCTATGATTTGATATTTGATAGAGCAGTCTGACTGAGCGATGGTAGGCACCAGCAGGCTCGTAAGCATTCATTCAAACAGCACTTTCGTGCGTTTGCCAGCAGCTCTTCGCAATGCTTCAAGCATTGCACTGTTTATGACTTCAAGCCTATCAACTCCCAATATGAGGCTGGTGTAACCAATGTGAAATGGCTAGCTAGTTAGTAGGGTGCGCGCTAATAGCGTTTCAATCGTCACTCGCTCTGAGACTTGGAGTAGTTGTTCCCCTTGCTCTACATGGGTAACGCTGCTTCGAGGGTGGCTGTTGTCGATGTGTTCCTGGTTTGAGCCCAGGTAGGAGCGAGGAGAGGGACGGAAGCTATACTGTTACCCGGGCAATACTAAAGTGCCTATAAGAACATCCAATAGTCAAAGGTATATGAAATACAAATCGTATAGAGAGAAATATCCTATAATTACTATAATAACTACAACCTAAAACTTCTTACCTGGGAATATTGAAGACTCATGTTAAAAGGAACCACCAGCTTTCATTTGTTCTCATGTTCTGAGCAAGGAACTTAAACGTTAGCTTTTTTTACATGGCACATATTGCACTTTTACTTTCTTCTCCAGCACTTTGTTGTTGCATTAATTAAACCAAATTGAACATGTTTCATTATTTATATGAGGCTAAATTGATTTTATTGATGTATTTATTATATTAAGTTAAAATAAGTGTTCATTCAGTATTGTTATTATTATTATTTTTTTAATTATTATTATTATTATATATATATATATATATATATATATATATAATAATAATAATAATAATAATAATAATAAAAAAAATAAAAATAAAAAAAACATCGGCCGATTAATTGGTATCGGTTTTTTTGTGGGTCCTCCAATAAATCGGTATCGTCGTTAAAAAATCATAATCGGTCGACCTCTAATAGAGACCAAAGAATTAAGATTGTTAAAGTCAATTATGGAAGTAACTGATAATAATAATTGTCTTACATGTCGTTTAATGTGAAAAGACCTTGTCAGTTGGTCAACCAGCATATTGAATGTTTTTTGTTGTTGTTGTTGCCGTGCGCGAATAAACCCGTTTAAGAATAAATCCTATGAAGCAGTAGAAGTAAGTCTTTCTACAGTCCAACTGCAGTTGCCATCATAAGAGACGTGATCATGGATTCTCCCTCCCTCCCTCCCTCCATCCCTCCCTCCAAGCCCTTCATGTTCCTTAATGGCTGTATGACAGCCTGAGAAAGCATTACTTTCTCCAAATCCCTCTCTTTTAACAAGTTGCTGCTGCTACGGCGCTCACTATGCTGTTCAAAACACTTACAAAAGTGTTCCAAATTGGACGCTATTTCCTTTATAGTGCACTACTTTCGTATTTATTGTTATAGGGGAATCGGGTACCATTTGGAACGTGGCCTGTGCCTTTATCTTGGCACCAGATTTAAAAGAACGACTCCATTAAAGAAGACTTAATGATACAACTGTGGAACAGTTTTCACACAACGCATTCAGATCAATAGAGCAGGAAACCAGAGAAGAAGAAAAAAAAAAACTCCACGCTTTGAGTAACTTTCATTATCTCCTCAAAACCAAAAGAACCATTGAGAATCAATAGCCACTATATACAGTGGGAATCATTAGTATCCCCCCCCTGAATCTCTTCACATTATGTGGTGTTATAAAGCGGGATTGAAATAGATTTAATTGTGATTTTTTTTTTTTTTGTCATTGATCTATACAAAATACTAAATAATGTCAAAGTGAAGAAGAAAAAAAAAAATTCTATACAAAATCCTAGAAGAAGACCTGCTTCCTTCTGCTTTACACCAGACAGGAAGTCACCTTTCAGCAGGAAAATAACCTATAACACAAGGCTAAATGTACATGGTAGGCGCAGTTCAGATGCACAAGTACAGTGAAATACCTTTCTTGACAACTCAAAACCCAACAACGCAATAATCAATAACAATGTAATACAAGAAAAAAAAACACGAGAAATAAGAATATGAAATACACAATAAAGTAAGAAAGTAAGCATACTATATTCAGGAAACATTTAAAGAGTCAGATCCTATACCACATAGATATGTATAGGGGACAGGGATACTGGAGTGATGGAGGTAGATATGTATAGGGGACAGGGATACTGGAGTGATGGAGGTAGATATGTATAGGGGGAAGGAGACAGGGGTACTGGAGTGATGGAGGTAGATATGTATAGGGGAAAGGAGACAGGGGTACTGGAGTGATGGAGGTAGATATGTATAGGGGGAAGGGGACAGGGATACTGGAGTGATGGAGGTAGATATGTATAGGGGGAAGGGGACAGGGATACTGGAGTGATGGAGGTAGATATGTATAGGGGAAGGGGACAGGGATACTGGAGTGATGGAGGTAGATATGTATAGGGGGAAGGGGACAGGGATACTGGAGTGATGGAGGTAGATATGTATAGGGGAAGGGGACAGGGGTACTGGAGTGATGGAGGTAGATATGTATAGGGGGAAGGGGACAGGGGTACTGGAGTGATGGAGGTAGATATGTATAGGGGACAGGGATACTGGAGTGATGGAGGTAGATATGTATAGGGGGAAGGAGACAGGGGTACTGGAGTGATGGAGGTAGATATGTATAGGGGGAAGGGGACAGGGATACTGGAGTGATGGAGGTAGATATGTATAGGGGGAAGGGGACAGGGATACTGGAGTGATGGAGGTAGATATGTATAGGGGACAGGGATACTGGAGTGATGGAGGTAGATATGTATAGGGGGAAGGGGACAGGGATACTGGAGTGATGGAGGTAGATATGTATAGGGGACAGGGATACTGGAGTGATGGAGGTAGATATGTATAGGGGGAAGGGGACAGGGATACTGGAGTGATGGAGGTAGATATGTATAGGGGGAAGGGGAAAGGGATACTGGAGTGATGGAGGTAGATATGTATAGGGGGAAGGGGACAGGGATACTGGAGTGATGGAGGTAGATATGTATAGGGGGAAGGGGACAGGGGTACTGGAGTGATGGAGGTAGATATGTATAGGGGAAGGAGACAGGGATACTGGAGTGATGGAGGTAGATATGTATAGGGGGAAGGAGACAGGGGTACTGGAGTGATGGAGGTAGATATGTATAGGGGGAAGGAGACAGGGATACTGGAGTGATGGAGGTAGATATGTATAGGGGGAAGGGGGACAGGGATACTGGAGTGATGGAGGTAGATATGTATAGGGGGAAGGGGACAGGGATACTGGAGTGATGGAGGTAGATATGTATAGGGGAAAGGAGACAGGGATACTGGAGTGATGGAGGTAGATATGTATAGGGGGAAGGGGACAGGGATACTGGAGTGATGGAGGTAGATATGTATAGGGGAAAGGAGACAGGGATACTGGAGTGATGGAGGTAGATATGTATAGGGGGAAGGGGACAGGGATACTGGAGTGATGGAGGTAGATATGTATAGGGGAAAGGAGACAGGGGTACTGGAGTGATGGAGGTAGATATGTATAGGGGGAAGGGGACAGGGATACTGGAGTGATGGAGGTAGATATGTATAGGGGACAGGGATACTGGAGTGATGGAGGTAGATATGTATAGGGGGAAGGAGACAGGGATACTGGAGTGATGGAGGTAGATATGTATAGGGGGAAGGGGACAGGGATACTGGAGTGATGGAGGTAGATATGTATAGGGGGAAGGGGACAGGGATACTGGAGTGATGGAGGTAGATATGTATAGGGGACAGGGATACTGGAGTGATGGAGGTAGATATGTATAGGGGACAGGGATACTGGAGTGATGGAGGTAGATATGTATAGGGGGAAGGGGACAGGGATACTGGAGTGATGGAGGTAGATATGTATAGGGGGAAGGAGACAGGGATACTGGAGTGATGGAGGTAGATATGTATAGGGGAAGGAGACAGGGGTACTGGAGTGATGGAGGTAGATATGTATAGGGGAAGGAGACAGGGGTACTGGAGTGATGGAGGTAGATATGTATTGGGGGAAGGGGACAGGGATACTGGAGTGATGGAGGTAGATATGTATAGGGGGAAGGGGACAGGGATGCTGGAGTGATGGAGGTAGATATGTTTAGGGGGAAGGGGACAGGGATACTGGAGTGATGGAGGTAGATATGTATAGGGGGAAGGGGACAGGGATGCTGGAGTGATGGAGGTAGATATGTATAGGGGGAAGGAGACAGGGATACTGGAGTGATGGAGGTAGATATGTATAGAGGACAGGGATACTGGAGTGATGGAGGTAGATATGTATAGGGGGAAGGGGACAGGGATGCTGGAGTGATGGAGGTAGATATGTATAGGGGGAAGGAGACAGGGATACTGGAGTGATGGAGGTAGATATGTATAGAGGACAGGGATACTGGAGTGATGGAGGTAGATATGTATAGGTGACAGGGATACTGGAGTGATGGAGGTAGATATGTATAGGGGGAAGGAGACAGGGGTACTGGAGTGATGGAGGTAGATATGTATAGGGGACAGGGATACTGGAGTGATGGAGGTAGATATGTATAGGGGGAAGGGGACAGGGATGCTGGAGTGATGGAGGTAGATATGTATAGGGGGAAGGAGACAGGGGTACTGGAGTGATGGAGGTAGATATGTATAGGGGGAAGGAGACAGGGGTACTGGAGTGATGGAGGTAGATATGTATAGGGGAAGGAGACAGGGGTACTGGAGTGATGGAGGTAGATATGTATAGGGGAAGGAGACAGGGGTACTGGAGTGATGGAGGTAGATATGTATAGGGGGAAGGAGACAGGGGTACTGGAGTGATGGAGGTAGATATGTATAGGGGGAAGGAGACAGGGGTACTGGAGTGATGGAGGTAGATATGTATAGGGGGAAGGGGGACAGGGATACTGGAGTGATGGAGGTAGATATGTATAGGGGGAAGGGGACAGGGGTACTGGAGTGATGGAGGTAGATATGTATAGGGGACAGGGATACTGGAGTGATGGAGGTAGATATGTATAGGGGGAAGGAGACAGGGATACTGGAGTGATGGAGGTAGATATGTATAGGGGGAAGGGGACAGGGGTACTGGAGTGATGGAGGTAGATATGTATAGGGGGAAGGGGACAGGGATACTGGAGTGATGGAGGTAGATATGTATAGGGGGAAGGGGACAGGGATACTGGAGTGATGGAGGTAGATATGTATAGGGGGAAGGGGTCAGGGATACTGGAGTGATGGAGGTAGATATGTATAGGGGGAGGAGACAGGGGTACTGGAGTGATGGAGGTAGATATGTATAGGGGGAAGGAGACAGGGGTACTGGAGTGATGGAGGTAGATATGTATAGGGGAAGGAGACAGGGGTACTGGAGTGATGGAGGTAGATATGTATAGGGGACAGGGATACTGGAGTGATGGAGGTAGATATGTATAGGGGACAGGGATACTGGAGTGATGGAGGTAGATATGTATAGGGGGAAGGGGACAGGGGTACTGGAGTGATGGAGGTAGATATGTATAGGGGGAAGGGGACAGGGATACTGGAGTGATGGAGGTAGATATGTATAGGGGGAAGGGGACAGGGATACTGGAGTGATGGAGGTAGATATGTATAGGGGACAGGGATACTGGAGTGATGGAGGTAGATATGTATAGGGGGAAGGGGACAGGGATACTGGAGTGATGGAGGTAGATATGTATAGGGGACAGGGATACTGGAGTGATGGAGGTAGATATGTATAGGGGTCAGGGATACTGGAGTGATGGAGGTAGATATGTATAGGGGGAAGGGGAAAGGGGTACTGGAGTGATGGAGGTAGATATGTATAGGGGGAAGGAGACAGGGGTACTGGAGTGATGGAGGTAGATATGTATAGGGGAAGGAGACAGGGGTACTGGAGTGATGGAGGTAGATATGTATAGGGGACAGGGATGCTGGAGTGATGGAGGTAGATATGTATAGGGGGAAGGGGACAGGGGTACTGGAGTGATGGAGGTAGATATGTATAGGGGGAAAGGGACAGGGATACTGGAGTGATGGAGGTAGATATGTATAGGGGGAAGGGGACAGGGATACTGGAGTGATGGAGGTAGATATGTATAGGGGGAAGGGGACAGGGATACTGGAGTGATGGAGGTAGATATGTATAGGGGGAAGGGGACAGGGATACTGGAGTGATGGAGGTAGATATGTATAGGGGAAGGAGACAGGGGTACTGGAGTGATGGAGGTAGATATGTATAGGGGACAGGGATACTGGAGTGATGGAGGTAGATATGTATAGGGGGAATGAGACAGGGGTACTGGAGTGATGGGGGAAGGGGACAGGGATACTGGAGTGATGCAGGTAGATATGTATAGGGGACAGGGATACTGGAGTGATGGAGGTAGATATGTATAGGGGACAGGGATACTGGAGTGATGGAGGTAGATATGTATAGGGGGAAGGAGACAGGGATACTGGAGTGATGGAGGTAGATATGTATAGGGGGAAGGGGACAGGGATACTGGAGTGATGGAGGTAGATATGTATAGGGGGAAGGGGACAGGGATACTGGAGTGATGGAGGTAGATATGTATAGGGGGAAGGGGACAGGGATACTGGAGTGATGGAGGTAGATATGTATAGGGGAAAGGAGACAGGGGTACTGGAGTGATGGAGGTAGATATGTATAGGGGGAAGGGGACAGGGATACTGGAGTGATGGAGGTAGATATGTATAGGGGGAAGGGGACAGGGATACTGGAGTGATGGAGGTAGATATGTATAGGGGAAAGGAGACAGGGATACTGGAGTGATGGAGGTAGATATGTATAGGGGGAAGGGGACAGGGATACTGGAGTGATGGAGGTAGATATGTATAGGGGGAAGGGGACAGGGATACTGGAGTGATGGAGGTAGATATGTATAGGAGACAGGGATACTGGAGTGATGGAGTTAGATATGTATAGGGGGAAGGGGACAGGGATACTGGAGTGATGGAGGTAGATATGTATAGGGGACAGGGATACTGGAGTGATGGAGGTAGATATGTATAGGGGACAGGGATACTGGAGTGATGGAGGTAGATATGTATAGGGGGAAGGGGACAGGGATACTGGAGTGATGGAGGTAGATATGTATAGGGGGAAGGGGACAGGGATACTGGAGTGATGGAGGTAGATATGTATAGGAGACAGGGATACTGGAGTGATGGAGTTAGATATGTATAGGGGGAAAGGAGACAGGGATACTGGAGTGATGGAGGTAGATATGTATAGGGGGAAGGGGGACAGGGATACTGGAGTGATGGAGGTAGATATGTATAGGGGACAGGGATACTGGAGTGATGGAGGTTGCTGTCAGACTTGATGCACCGGTACCTCTTGCCGTGCGGCAGCAGAGAAAATAGTCTATGGCTTGGGTGGTTGGGGTCTTGGGTGGTTGGGGTCTTGGGTGGTTGGGGTCTTGGGTGGTTGGGGTCTTGGGTGGTTGGGGTCTTGGGTGGTTGGGGTCTTTGACCATTTTCCAGGCCTTCTTTTCTCACGCCGCCTGATATAGAGGTCCCGGGTGGCAGGGAGCTCGGCCCCAGTGGTGTACTGGGCTGTCTGCATCCCCCTCTGTAGCGCCATGTGATCGAGGGTGGTGCATTTGCCATACCAAGCAGTGATGCAGTCAGTCAAGATGCTCGCTATGGTACAGCTGTAGAACCTTTTCAAGATTTGAGGGCCATTGCGAAACTTTTTCAACCTCCCGAGGGGGAAGAAGCACTGTCGCGCCTTCTTCACGACTGTGTGTGTGTGTGTTTGGACCATTTTAAGTCTTTAGTGACTTGGACAAAGTAACTTAAAGCTGTTTACAAGCTCCACTGCCTCCAGCATGCTCCCCCCCCCCCCCCCCCGTTTGTTTCCAGCTCCTTGGTCTTGACTTTGAGGGAGAGGTTGTTGCTCCGGCACCACACTGCCAGGTCACTGACCTCCTCCCTGTAGGCTGCCTCATGATCGCCAGTGATAAGGCCTACCGCCATCGTATCGTGAGCGAACTTGATAATGAAGTTGTGCGTGGCCACACAGTCGTGGGTGAACAGGGAGTACAGAAGGGGACTAAGCACACACCCCTGAGGGACCCCTGTGTTAAGGGTCAGCGTGATGGAGGTGACGTTGTCTACCCTCACCACCTGGGGTCGGCCGTCAGGATCCAGTTGCAGAGGGAGGTGTTCAGACCCAGAGTCCTAAGTTTGGTGATGTGCTTGTAGTGGATAATGGTGTTGAACGCTTCGCTCTAGTCAATGAACAGCATTCTCACATAGGAGTTCAGCTTAGCTAGGTGGATGGGGGCAGTGTGGAGAGCCAATGAGATTGCGTCGTCTGTGGATCTGTTGGGGCGGTATGCTCATTGGAGTGGGTCCAGGGTGTCTGGGATGACGGAGTTAACGTGTGCCATAACAAGCCTCTCAAAGCACTTCATGATTACAGATGTGAGTGCTACAGGGTGGTAATCATTGTGGCACGAAGCCTTTAAGTTCTTAGGAACAGGGATGATTGTGGTCATCTTAAAACATGTTGGGGATTACAGACTGGGACAAAGAGAGGTTGAGAACGCCCGTGAATATGCCTGCCAGCTTTCTCTGCGTATGCTCTGAGAAGGCGGCCTGGAATACCGTCGGGGGCGCGGGTCTTGTAAGTGTTGACCTAATTAAAAAAAAGACCCTTCTCATGTTGGCCTCGGAGAGTGACGGCCCTCACACCCGGTTCGATTTTGTCAAAACGTGCATAAAATGCATTGAGTTCGTCCGGTAGAGCGGCATTGTTGGGCAGACAACAGGTCTTCCTTTGAAATCCGTAATGGACTGTAGCCCCTCCCACATGCACTGGGCGTTGGAGCCTGTGTAATATGATTCCACCTTATTCCAATATTGTCATCTTGCTCGTTTGATGACTTTGCGGAGGTCATAAGTCATGACCTCCGCAAAGTAGGTAGATATGTATAGGGGGAAGGGGACAGGGATACTGGAGTGATGGAGGTAGATATGTATAGGGGAAAGGAGACAGGGATACTGGAGTGATGGAGGTAGATATGTATAGGGGGAAGGGGACAGGGATACTGGAGTGATGGAGGTAGATATGTATAGGGGACAGGGGACAGGGATACTGGAGTGATGGAGGTAGATATGTATAGGGGAAAGGAGACAGGGATACTGGAGTGATGGAGGTAGATATGTATAGGGGGAAGGGGACAGGGATACTGGAGTGATGGAGGTAGATATGTATAGGGGGAAGGGGACAGGGATACTGGAGTGATGGAGGTAGATATGTATAGGAGACAGGGATACTGGAGTGATGGAGGTAGATATGTATAGGGGGAAGGGGACAGGGATACTGGAGTGATGGAGGTAGATATGTATAGGGGACAGGGATACTGGAGTGATGGAGGTAGATATGTATAGGGGACAGGGATACTGGAGTGATGGAGGTAGATATGTATAGGGGGAAGGGGACAGGGATACTGGAGTGATGGAGGTAGATATGTATAGGGGGAAGGGGACAGGGATACTGGAGTGATGGAGGTAGATATGTATAGGAGACAGGGATACTGGAGTGATGGAGTTAGATATGTATAGGGGGAAAGGAGACAGGGATACTGGAGTGATGGAGGTAGATATGTATAGGGGGAAGGGGGACAGGGATACTGGAGTGATGGAGGTAGATATGTATAGGGGACAGGGATACTGGAGTGATGGAGGTTGCTGTCAGACTTGATGCACCGGTACCTCTTGCCGTGCGGCAGCAGAGAAAATAGTCTATGGCTTGGGTGGTTGGGGTCTTGGGTGGTTGGGGTCTTGGGTGGTTGGGGTCTTGGGTGGTTGGGGTCTTGGGTGGTTGGGGTCTTTGACCATTTTCCAGGCCTTCTTTTCTCACGCCGCCTGATATAGAGGTCCCGGGTGGCAGGGAGCTCGGCCCCAGTGGTGTACTGGGCTGTCTGCATCCCCCTCTGTAGCGCTATGTGATCGAGGGTGGTGCATTTGCCATACCAAGCAGTGATGCAGTCAGTCAAGATGCTCGCTATGGTACAGCTGTAGAACCTTTTCAAGATTTGAGGGCCATTGCGAAACTTTTTCAACCTCCCGAGGGGGAAGAAGCACTGTCGCGCCTTCTTCACGACTGTGTGTGTGTGTGTGTGTTTGGACCATTTGAAGTCTTTAGTGACTTGGACAAAGTAACTTAAAGCTGTTTACAAGCTCCACTGCCTCCAGCATGCTCCCCCCCCCCCCCCCCCGTTTGTTTCCAGCTCCTTGGTCTTGACTTTGAGGGAGAGGTTGTTGCTCCGGCACCACACTGCCAGGTCACTGACCTCCTCCCTGTAGGCTGCCTCATGATCGCCAGTGATAAGGCCTACCGCCATCGTATCGTGAGCGAACTTGATAATGAAGTTGTGCGTGGCCACACAGTCGTGGGTGAACAGGGAGTACAGAAGGGGACTAAGCACACACCCCTGAGGGACCCCTGTGTTAAGGGTCAGCGTGATGGAGGTGACGTTGTCTACCCTCACCACCTGGGGTCGGCCGTCAGGATCCAGTTGCAGAGGGAGGTGTTCAGACCCAGAGTCCTAAGTTTGGTGATGTGCTTGTAGTGGATAATGGTGTTGAACGCTTTGCTCTAGTCAATGAACAGCATTCTCACATAGGAGTTCAGCTTAGCTAGGTGGGTGGGGGCAGTGTGGAGAGCCAATGAGATTGCGTCGTCTGTGGATCTGTTGGGGCGGTATGCTCATTGGAGTGGGTCCAGGGTGTCTGGGATGACGGAGTTAACGTGTGCCATAACAAGCCTCTCAAAGCACTTCATGATTACAGATGTGAGTGCTACAGGGTGGTAATCATTGTGGCACGAAGCCTTTAAGTTCTTAGGAACAGGGATGATTGTGGTCATCTTAAAACATGTTGGGGATTACAGACTGGGACAAGGAGAGGTTGAGAACGCCCGTGAATATGCCTGCCAGCTTTCTCTGCGTATGCTCTGAGAAGGCGGCCTGGAATACCGTCGGGGGCGCGGGTCTTGTAAGTGTTGACCTAATTAAAAAAAGACCCTTCTCATGTTGGCCTCGGAGAGTGACGGCCCTCACACCCGGTTCGATTTTGTCAAAACGTGCATAAAATGCATTGAGTTCGTCCGGTAGAGCGGCATTGTTGGGCAGACAACAGGTCTTCCTTTGAAATCCGTAATGGACTGTAGCCCCTCCCACATGCACTGGGCGTTGGAGCCTGTGTAATATGATTCCACCTTATTCCAATATTGTCATCTTGCTCGTTTGATGACTTTGCGGAGGTCATAGGTCACATTCTTGTAGTTATTCCTGTCTTCGGCCGTAGCATCAGGGTTTTCTACCATATCTCTGTGTGCGGTAGCCCTGCTCTTTAGTTGAGCTCCAACCTCTGTGTTAACATTTACATTTACATTTTAGTCATTTAGCAGACGCTCTTATCCAGAGCAACTTACAGTAGTGAATGCATACATTTCATTATTTTTTAAAAAAAATGTCTGTGCTGGCCCCCCGTGGGAATCGAACCCACAACCCTGGTGTTGCAAACACCATGCTCTACCAACTGAGCTACAGGGCTTTTGTTTGGGGAAGCAGAGAATCTTCCCCGTGGGAACAACGTCACTGATGCATTTTCTAATTGAAGCCGGTGACGGAGGTGGTTAGCTCATCAATGTTACCGGCAGAGTCTCAAAACATTTTCCAAACAGCGCAAGCAAAGCAGTCCTGTAGCATAACCTCTGATTCTGGTGACCATTTCTCAACAGAGAGAAATCTGGGGGTACTTCCTGTTTCAGCTTCCGCTTGTAAACAGGAAGCAAGAGTACGGAATCCTGATCTGATTTGCCGAATGGCGGACGAGGGAGGGCCTTGTACGCTTGCTTGTGGGTACAATAGCAGTGGTCTAGGACGTCAGCGCCCCCTAGTGGCCAGCAAGCAGAAAAGCAGCCTCTGGGCGTAAGTTAACCATCTTGTTTATAGCCTTGTACAGCTCATTAAGCGCCAGCTTGTTATGTTTTCTCATCCTGGAGGTGGAATGTATACATACAGCGATAACAGCTGAAAAGGTTAAAGGGTCAGCATTTGACCATCAGGTATTCCAAGACGGGAGAACAGTGGGGAATTAGCACACCAGTTGGAGTTGATGAAGAGGCAAACCCCTTCCTCGACTCCACTGTCCTGTCCGCCTGTTGAATGGAGAATCCATCGAGCTGGATAGCCGTGGGGGGGGGGGTGTCCTGTCCGAGAGCCATGTTTCAGAAAAGTTAAAAAGATTGCAGTTTGGAGGGTCCCGTTGGTAGCGAATACACGATTGGAGGTCATTCATCTTATTATCATCATCAAGTAACTGGATCCCCCCCCCCCCGCCCCTCTGTATTTTCTCTAACCGTTCCTCTTCGGGAGCCCGAAAATTGGGTTGGAATTACACAAAGAGTCCAGGACAGACGAGTCGAAGTAGAACGGGGGAGAAAAAAAAAAATGAAATGTATGCATTCACTACTGTAAGTCGCTCTGGATAAGAGCGTCTGCTAAATGACTAAAATGTAAATATAGAAGCTGGAATTGGGGTATGTAACTGCCAATATGATGTTCAAGAGTTCTTGTCGGTTGTAAGAAATAATAGCGGATACATTTAGTTAAAACATAGTCAAAATAAATTACAAAAATAATCACAAAATAGCAAAGTTGGATCGGAGCTTGCAAAACGGTGGCCATTCAGTACGGCGCCATCTAGGAGACTTACCCAGAAAGACTCACAGCTGCCAAAGGTGATTCTAACATGTATATACTCAAGGGGTGTGAATACTTACCTAATCAAGGTAAATAATTGATTTATTTTTCATTCATATTTTTATATTATTTTACATTAGAGTATTTTGAGTAGATCATAAAAAAAAAAAAATCCCGTTTTTGAATCGCAATAAAATGGGGGGTGAATACTAATGATAGGCAATGTATCACAGCCACGAAGAAAGAAACGTCCTCTGATTCTGGGTAATAAAACCAACGGCCCTTGTGCAAAAAAATATATATACACATTACATTTTGGCATTGTCTATATTTTTCATTCTGTTTGTTTTGTTAAATGATATCAAGTTTGAAGTTTTTAATGTCACGTGCAAAGGTACTGTGAAATGCCTTTCTTGATAGCTCTAATCAATACCAGCGCAGTAATCAATACCAGCGCAGTAATCAATACCAGCGCAGTAATCAATACCAGCGCAGTAATCAATACCAGCGCAGTAATCAATACCAGCGCAGTAATCAATACCAGCGCAGTAATCAATACCAGCGCAGTAATCAATACCAGCGCAGTAATCAATACCAGCGCAGTAATCAATACCAGCGCAGTAATCAATACCAGCGCAGTAATCAATACCAACGCAGTAATCAATACCAGCGCAGTAATCAATACCAACGCAGTAATCAATACCAGCGCAGTAATCAATACCAACGCAGTACTAAAAATAGCATAAGGTGCAGACAGTAAAATATACAAGTGATCTTTGGATAAACACATGTCACTGTTTTAACTGACATTACTTTATGAAGTGATGCCCAGTTACTGATTGGTTTAGAGGGGGGAAAAGCTGAAACTATTAGCATAATGAGCAGAGGGTCGTTACGGCCAGTGTGTCTGAACAACGAGAGGATGACACAGCGATTTAGCAGGTCACTACAGGACACTGCCTCTCAATGAGAATATGGTGGAACAACGGCCCCATGGCCCCAAGAGCAAATGGGGGGGGGGGGGGGGCGTGTGGTTGTGTGTGTGTGTGTTGACAGACCCCCCCCCCCCCCCATAACACAGTTGAAGGTTAGCGGGGGTCGTCGTTAGTTAATAATGTTGTTCATGGATAAGCACTATACTTTAATTTCTACATTTAATTATGATACAACATCAAAAGAAGAGTGTAGCAGGGCCATGATTAGTCCATACCACATACACACTACTAAGTTCCTACAGTTAAAGCTGCAGTATGTAACCTTTTTTGGGCGACACGACCGCATTCACATAGAAATGTGTGTTGTAGATTTTTCATTCACATTGAAAGCAAGTCTAAGAAGTGGTAGATCTGTTCTATGTGCTCTATTTCTATGTTTCCCGTTCTTAAGTTTTGTTTTTACAGGGTTTTTTTACTTTCAGTTTTATACACCAGCTTCAAAACAGCTGAGAACAACATTTTTGGTGATGGAAAATATATTTCACAGTGGTTTAGATGGTACAATGATTCTCCATACTATACATTGTTGCATGTTAAGCGACAAACTGAAATTAGGTTAACTATTCGATTTTTAGCAAACCAGGAAACTTTGAGGGTGAAATCTCTGAACTCATCATGAAAAGCTGCAGTGACTTATGGGTCAGCTATCCAGATACATACCCCCACACATGCAGTCAGAGTCAACCCTAGCCTTTTGGAGGACCTAAGTGAAGTTTTAGAGTCCTGCAATTCTACACATTTTGCCAATGGGCGGAGAGAAGATTTAGCAATTTTAGAACCCATTTCCTGCAATTCTACTCATTTTGCCATGGGGTGGAAAGAAATATTTGCAGTTTTTAATATGATATCTGAGTGAGAGTGACTAACAAAATCAATGTGGGCCCCCCGGTCAGTAATAAGACCATGATGGCTAATTTACCAACATAAAACATGTTACCTGACATGAAGTAACAAGAGACAAACTGCTGATGCACAACCACATTACCAAATTGTACCTTTTGTATTCTAACAGTAAGTTGAGACCCCGACTAAGTTCTCCCCCCCTGATCCACGGGCCTACAAAAAGGGCCAGTTGCCTTTCCCTGACCTATACAGATACTGAACAACCCTTGACTGGTATGAGTCGGGGACAAGGCCAGACAGACAGCAGTGAGACAGAGAACTGTTGTGTTGCAGACCAGGGCTGGGGTCAAACACCAGGGCTGGGGGTCAAACACCAGGGCTGGGGTCAATTCGAATTTAAGTCAGTAAATTCAGGAAGTTCCATTGAAAGAAGATGGTATTTTTTTTCAATGATTGAATAGAAATGTCAGCTTACTTCCTGAATTGACCCCAATCCTGTAGTATAACAGGTGAGCTGCGCTGGAAATGTATTTATTACATCAACCCCCCCCCCCCTCCATTTGTTTGAACACTGCTGCTACTCGCTGTTTATTATCTATGCATAGTCACTTCACCCCTACCTACATGTACAAATTACCTCAACTAAACTGTACCCCCTCAAACTGACTCGGTACCGGTACCCCCTGTATAAAGCCTCGTTATTGTTCATTTGTTGTGTTACTTTTGATAATTTTTTTAAATTCTGTTTATTTAGTAAATATTTTCTCAACTCTATTTCTTGAACTGCATTGTTGGTTAAGGGCTTGTAAGTAAGCGTTTCACTGCAAGGTCTACACTTGTTGTATTCGGGGCATTGGACAGATACAGTTTGATTTGATATTGTAGACTGTCGGTGACACCTTAGTTTACTCCTGCGGAGAAGGACTATATGAGGTGTTCTAGAGACGCGTCTCAAATGACATTCTATTCCCTATGCAGTGCACTACTTTTGACCAGTGTAGTGCACTATATAGGGTGCATTAGGCACTCAGACCTAAGTTTGAAAGGCCAGAAGTAGATCTCTCCTAGATCTGAGGCTCACAGCGCCTGCTGCCCTGTACATCACTGGTTCTCCGAGCACCGCCCCGAGGGAAAACAGCCTTTTGTAGTTACCTTGTTTGATCTGTCCCTGCACGGCCGGACTAGAGACCTGGGGGGGTGCTGCAGTCTTTTTGGGGGTCTCAGGGGTCCCGGGTCTAGGAGGCCTGGAGAATAGAACACAAAGATACCATCAAATATTTAGCAGACAGAGAAACTTGAATTGTGTCCATGTACTGTGTAGAAAAGACAAGATTAGTAGTATGAGGGGGGGGGGTGTATGTGTGTATGCATGTGTGTGTATGGTCAGAGAGAGGTTATGAACAACAAATCATCACTATACAAACACTCTCAATTCCCCTTTTAATTCAGGTTAACTACAGGTTCAGATGTGTTCTGTTCTATCTAGTAGTTGAAAGTCCCAAGGCTTTTTTGTGTTTCTCCTCTGAGGTCCACAATGTTAAAAAGGAAGGTGGGCCCATCATTATTACCTCGAACACCTGCAGTTCTCCTCCCGCCAGGGTTTCCTCCCATCCTGACTAAATCACCAGGGCCAAACACACCGTAACACACACAGAAATCAGAGACTGTGTTAACAGGTTTCCTAGACGTCCACTTGTGATCTTTACAGCTCCTCACAGCCCACACTACCCCCTTTAAAAAGCCTCGGGGTAAGTGTTCCATTCTGCTGACTGCACCTGTTGCATTGGGACTAATGAAGACAATGAAGAGTAGAACAGTTTCTCTCTCTCGTTAGCTAAAGCCTTGCTAAAAAGTAGACTACATGCGCTGTAGTGGGATCTGACACTAACAGGCTGCCTGTGATCCTGTGATGTTACAAATCCTGGTCTGGAGGGAAACCTTCTAACATTTTATCTGACAAACGAGTTATTCTCTCAGGAGAGTGAAGACAGAGTAAAGTTAGTGATAGAGAAGTTTAGCCAGAGAGAGAAGTATGTGGCCTTCACCAAGTCTGGAGAAAAAGAGTGATGTGACCCTTCGTTCAGTCCCCTCCGCCCCAGTCGGGTCCTTCGTTCAGTCCCCTCTACCCCAGTCGGGCCCTTCGTTCAGTCCCCTCCACCCCGGTTAGGTCCTTCGTTCAGTCCCCTCTACCCCGGTTAGGTCCTTCGTTCAGTCCCCTCCACCCCGGATAGGTCCTTCGTTCAGTCCCCTCCACCCCAGTCGGGTCCTTCGTTCAGTCCCCTCCACCCCGGATAGGTCCTTCGTTCAGTCCCCTCCACCCCAGTCGGGTCCTTCGTTCAGTCCCCTCCACCCCAGTCCCCTCTACCCCAGTCCCCTCCACCCCAGTTAGGTCCTTCGTTCAGTCCCCTCCACCCCGGTTAGGTCCTTCGTTCAGTCCCCTCCACCCCGGTTAGGTCCTTCGTTCAGTCCCCTCCACCCCGGTTAGGTCCTTCGTTCAGTCCCCTCTACCCCGGTTAGGTCCTTCGTTCAGTCCCCTCTACCCCAGTCGGGCCCTTCGTTCAGTCCCCTCTACCCCGGTTAGGTCCTTCGTTCAGTCCCCTCTACCCCAGTCGGGCCCTTCGTTCAGTCCCCTCCACCCCAGTCGGGTCCTTCGTTCAGTCCCCTCTACCCCGGTTAGGTCCTTCGTTCAGTCCCCTCCACCCCGGTTAGGTCCTTCGTTCAGTCCCCTCCACCCCAGTTAGGTCCTTCGTTCAGTCCCCTCTACCCCGGTTAGGTCCTTCGTTCAGTCCCCTCCACCCCAGTCGGGTCCTTCGTTCAGTCCCCTCTACCCCAGTCGGGCCCTTCGTTCAGTCCCCTCCACCCCAGTTAGGTCCTTCGTTCAGTCCCCTCCACCCCAGTCCCCTCCACCCCAGTCCCCTCCACCCCGGTTAGGTCCTTCGTTCAGTCCCCTCCACCCCAGTCCCCTCTACCCCAGTCCCCTCCACCCCAGTTAGGTCCTTCGTTCAGTCCCCTCCACCCCAGTTAGGTCCTTCGTTCAGTCCCCTCCCCCCCAGTTAGGTCCTTCGTTCAGTCCCCTCTACCCCAGTCGGGTCCTTCGTTCAGTCCCCTCCACCCCGGTCGGGTCCTTCGTTCAGTCCCCTCCACCCCGGTTAGGTCCTTCGTTCAGTCCCCTCTACCCCAGTCGGGTCCTTCGTTCAGTCCCCTCCACCCCAGTCGGGTCCAGCAATGTGACTCCTACGTCCATGGTGGGTTCCTATAAAATATCATGACAGTAAAACTGTCAACAACATCTTATCACAGAGAACTGTACCGTCAATACTGAAGTATATATATATATTTGTTTAGACTTTGGATCTTTATTTAATTGATCCATTTCATCACCTTTAAGTTTGATCCCAGATGACTCTTCTCTATAAGCCTCTGAGGCTAGCTAGATGTAGCCAACGGTAATCTATCTGACCAACCCGAGGCTGAATTCCTATTTGTCACGCGTCACGGACACATTTACTCAGCTAGTTGGAGTCTGCATAGAAACAGGATAGAAACCCCTTTAGAGTGATCAGGGCCTATTGTCCCGGTCTGTAGAAGAGGCTTGTTCAATGATTCGCTAAGAGAGATCTGTACAATACCGCTACCCAGACCATTCATTTAATTTAGGGCCCATCCACTGTTTATCACACTAAAGGCCAGGCCAGACAGACACATCTATGCATGCATCCCAAATGGCACCCTATTCCCTATTTAGTGCACTACGTAGGGAATAGGATTCAATTTGGGATGCGTCCAGGGAAATGCACTCTTTAACACTGAGCATCTTACCCAGTGTAAACACAAGATACTGGAAACACACACAACTAATAGGGTGGAAAAAGTGCAGCAAAAGCTGAGCTGTCAACCCCTTAAACTCCTGGGGATTGGCCAATAAGGAAAGCATATGTGTAACCATGGTAGCAATTCGAATGGAAGAGTTTGGAGATGGATGGGATAACGATTAGGCTAAATAGGTGAGGACAATTCACCTGATACGAGACTGAATCTAAAACATTACACTGTTGATTTCATGTTCATTTTACTGTACCTTTTCGGCCGCATTTGTTGATAACGAACACGGAAAAATTGTCTGAATACAATCAGTAACATGATAAGAATATTATAATCTGGGATAGGTGCAACATAAGACAACAACGACAAGGTTTTTTGAGTGAGAGGTCTAACTGGTGTTTCCAAGTGAACACAGCTGTCAAACCAGAGTCTTCAACTATAAATGTTATTTTTTGGTTTGGTTCTCCTAGCTGTGCCGTTGAGGAACAAGAGCAAGCACACTTGCAGTTGTTTTGAACACAGCATCCCTGCCTTTACACAATTACTGTTGTTGTTTAGGCCAGGCATTCTCAAATTGTTGTGTGTCCGGGGACCAATTTTATGTTAACAAATTCACCAGGGACCCCCCTCATAATCAGAAAAGCTCAAGTGGGATGAAAGTAGCAAACAAGGAGTTTTACTTATGATGTCGGCAGAGCATGGCCGGACAAACCAAATCTCTGTCCTTAGGAAAGACCATTTTAAAGGCTCGCCTCTGGGCATCGGAAAGAAAATGTTGCCGTTTTCAAGCTACTGTAATTTCCTGCAATTCTACAAATGTGTCATTACAGAGAGATTTTGTTGTTGTTGCAGCCTTAAAAGCTAATATCCTGCAATTCTACACCTTTTTCCATGAGGCAGAGAGAAAACTTTGCCGTTTTAAAGCTTGAAATACATTTACGCAAAAAAACAAAATGTGAAAGAAATTGGGGAATACAAGATGTATTGAGTTGAAAATAAATTGAAATGGTGGAGTACTTTGAATACCAGCCTCGCAGACTCATGTTGCCCAGGGTTAAAAACATTTTTACAGATTAATAATATTACATTGTATTATATTACACCCTCTAAACTTATTCCACAGATCCCTTGGCTAGAATGTGTTTAACCCTTAAGAGTCTAAGCCCTGCCCAAACCGTGGGAGGGGAGGTTCTACTAACCTATATGGAATTCTTTTTAAGAAGGTCATACCAAGGGTCATTTAGCGTTTTGATTATGAATGTTAAGACCCCTTGAAGTATATAAAAAAACATGAAAAAAAAATGTTTTGGGCTGCTATTAGCCCATACAAACGCATTGGATAACAGATTCTCACTGCATGGAACAACAGACAGTCCTAACTGCCATTAGCAGTCATGGCTTTAGAAGCTTCTGATAGGTTAATTGACATAATTTGAGTCAATTGGAGGTGTACCTGTGGATGTATTTCAAGGCCTACCTTCAAACTCAGTGCCTCTTTGCTTGACATCATGTGAAAATCAAAAGAAAAAAGCCAAGATCTCAGAAAAAAATATGTAGACCTCCACAAATCTGGTTCATCCTTGGGAGCAATTTCCAAACGCCTGAAGGTACCACGTTCATCTGTACAAACAATAGTACGCAAGTATAAACACCATGGGACCACGCAGCCGTCATACCTCTTAAGGAAGGGGACGCTTTCTGTCTACTAGAGATGAACATACTTTGGTGTGAAAAGTGCAAATCAATCCCAGAACAACAGCAAAGGACCTTGTGAAGATGCTGGAGGAAACAGGTAGAAAAGTATCTATATCCACAGTAAAACGAGTCCATTATCGACATAACCTGAAAGGCCGCTCAGCAAGGAAGAAGCCACTGCTCCAAAACTGCCATAAAAAAGCCAGACTACGGTTTGCAACTGCACATGGGGACAAAGATTGTAATTTTTGGAGATGTGTCCTCTGGTCTGATGAAACAAAAATAGAACTGTTTGGCCATAATGACCAACGTTATGTTTGGAGGGAAAAGGGGGAGGCTGCAACCCGAAGAACACCATCCCAACCGTGAAGCACGGGGGTGGCATCATCATGTTGTGGGGGTGCTTTGCTGCAGGAGGGACTGGTGCACTTCACAAAATAGATGGCATCAAGAGGAAGGAAAAGTATGTGGATATATTGAAGCAACATCTCAAGACAGCAGTCAGGAAGTTAAAGCTTGGTCGCAAATGGGTCTTCCAAATGGACAATGACCACAAGCATACTTCCGAAGTTGTGGCAAAATGGTTTAAGGACAACAAAGTCAAGGTATTGGAGTGACCATCACAAAGCCTTGACCTCAATCCTATAGAACATTTGTGGGCAGAACTGAAATAGTGAGTGCGAGCAAGGTGGCCTACAAACCTGACTCAGTTACATCAGCTCTGTCAGGAGGAATGGACCAAATTTCACCCAACTTATTGTGGGAAGCTTGTGGAAGGCTACCCGAAACGTTTGACCCAAGTTAAACAATTTAAAGGCAATGCTACCAAATACTAATTGAGTGTATGTAAACTTCTGACCCACTGGGAATGTGATGAAAGAAATAAAAGCAAAAATAAATCATTCTCTCCACTATTATTCTGACATTTCACATTCTTAAAATAAAGTGGTGATCCTAACCGACCTAAAACAGGGAATTTTTACTAGGATTAAATGTCAGGAATTGTGAAAAACAAGATACATGTACTAGGCCTACTGAGATATATGTACTAGGCCTACTGAGATATATGTACTAGGCCTACTGAGATATATGTACAACTTAAAGTAGGCCCCGGGCTGGGGGCTAACGCATCAGGCTGGGGGCTAACGCATCAGGCTGGGGGCTAACGCATCAGGCTGGGGGTTAACGCATCAGGCTGGGGGCTGGGGGCTAACGCATCAGACTGGGGGCTAACGCATCAGGCTGGGGGCTGGGGGCTAACGCATCAGACTGGGGGCTAACGCATCAGGCTGGGGGCTAACGCATCAGGTTGGGGGCTAACGCATCAGGTTGGGGGCTAACGCATCAGGTTGGGGGCTAACGCATCAGACTGGGGGCTAACGCATCGGGCCGGGGGCTGGGGGCTAACGCATCGGGCCGGGGGCTGACGCATCGGGCCGGGGGCGTACGCATCGGGCCGGGGGCGTACGCATCGGGCCGGGGGCGAACGCATCAGGCTGGGGGTTAACGCATCAGGCTGGGGGTTAACGCATCAGGCCCCGGGCTGGGGGCTGGGGGCTGACGCATCGGGCCGGGGGCTGACGCATCGGGCCGGGGGTTAACGCATCAGGCCGGGGGTTAACGCATCGGGCCGGGGGCGTACGCATCAGGCTGGGGGTTAACGCATCAGGCCCCGGGCTGGGGGTTAACGCATCAGGCCCCGGGCTGGGGGCTAATACATTGTTTAAATGGGCTTTCTGGAGATTCTTCTTAATTTTAAACTAGCCAGGAAGACATTTATTCTAGAACACTGTCATAAATCTAAGATGGCCACATGAAAAAACAAAGTTTTGAAATATTGAGGATTGGCTTGGAGCATCTGTATGGCTAGAAGACAAGATGAGAAGAGGTCTGTCCGTTCACCTGCTCCCCCTGTTTTATGTAAGAAAACAATACAAACACATCAAGGGGCACCGGGCCGCCGTCGACAGACTTCATGAAATTGTCATCATCTTTCTGGCATTTCAGCAACAGCATGTTGTTAAATCATTCAGCTTCCCTACGAGACCAAGATGAGGAAGCTCTAACAATCAGACCATCTCTGCCCCTGTCTCTGCTCACGGTTCACTGTACAAATAGCAAACTGAGGCTGAACAACAGCTCAATACAAACCAGGCAATCATCCCCAGTTTCAGCAATGCCACACCAGACCAGGGGCCCACAACGGACATGGAGGTACTACAGACTGGGGATAGGTAATCGCAGGGCCAGGGGCCCACAACGGACATGGAGGTACTACAGACTGGGGACAGGTAATCACAGGGCCAGGGGCCCACAGAGGACATGGGCCCTGGGGGTGCTACAGACTAGGGACAGGTAAATCACAGGGCCAGGGGTTCACATAGAACATGGGCACTGGGGGTGCTACAGACTGGGGACAGGTAATCACAGGGCCAGGGGTTCACAGAGGACATGGGCCCTGGGGGTGCTACAGACTAGGGACAGGTAAATCACAGGGCCAGGGGTTCACAGAGGACATGGGCCCTGGGGGTGCTACAGACTAGGGACAGGTAATGACGGGGCTAAGACTGAGGATCTACCCACCATTCAAAGCTACACAACATCCTTCTTAATATTGGAAACCTACATACATACACATCGCGCAGGATTCTACCTACCTACATACACGTCGAGCAGGGTTCTACCTACATACATACACGTCGAGCAGGGTTCTACCTACATACATATACGTCGAGCAGGGTTCTACCTACCTACATACACGTCGAGCAGGGTTCTACCTACCTACATACACGTCGAGCAGGGTTCTATCTACATACATACACGTCGAGCAGGGTTCTACCTACATACATACACGTCGAGCAGGGTTCTACCTACCTGCATACACGTCGAGCAGGGTTCTACCTACTGTCATGACGTTGGCCTCTTTGGGTACAGGAAGGACAGTTGACCCCCTCCCCTTTGTACCATCACCCAACCTACCTTCCCCCCCAACCCAGGGTTGTAAAAATTCCAAGAGGAGAATCTACTACAACATGTTTCATAGAGAGACAAAGGAAATTCTTCCAACTCATAGAATTGGAGAACCTAGCGACATGTGTGTTCTGGAGAAGATATGGAAGATTGATGAAGACTCCAGCTACGAACTGATCCGCTTGGTACAATTTTGTGATACTCAGAAGAGACAATATAGCCATATTACCCTAAAACGGTCTACATGATAGCCTCTGCGATGAGACTGAATCCACATGGTTGTATACAATGTATTATTAAGGATAAAGCTATTTGTAATACATTGAGATGCTATGTACTGATGTTAATGTGATAGAATTATATTTCTGTAACCAAGTCTAGCTCAGTCATAGGCACGCCCCCAGGGACACATACAGGACAAGGCGTCATTTGACAAGCCTGTTCTCTGGGCCCTATAAAACACCCCCTGATTTACATTTCTACAGACCAGGCCTCCACTCCATCGTGAGTTTGGCTCATAGGTTTGACCAGCCAAGTACTCTACTGAAAGTGAACCATACCACGTGGTTAACTTTTAGACTATCGATATCGACAGAATAAGAACAAGTCTTTGATATAATTTACTTAGCTGCAGACTAATAATTAATATCATCGAACGCGAAGACCAACCACACCCATTCTATGACGACATTCATGAATGTCGCTCTGACAGATCCATTCTAACCGAGAGAGAGAGAGAACGCTGACAAACTCTCCATCAGAACAAAACTCTCCAACAAGAATCCCGACGACACATGAGCATAAATATATATTGATTGCAAAGGTTCCCGAATGAGTGAGCCTTCAATTGGCAATTGTTAATATTAATGAACTCTGTGTAACTTCTCAGCTTACCGTTTTATGACCCATTGTCTAACAGACCAGCCATGCTTGTTAGCCAGTAGGGCACATTCCTCTACCCATCATTGGTGACGATAATTACTGTTTGTATGTTTTCTGTTAATTACTTAGTGTAGTAAATAAATGATTTTAAGACAATTGATGTATGGATGATTTTAGTAAAGACTGGGTTCGTTCAGATAACCAAGAATTACAACTTTCATGATGAGACTGAAACAACATACAGGTTAAGATTGACTGCTATCGATGTAAAATATTACTAAGTATTTTAAGAGTTTATTCAGAGGATAACAGCTCTATAAACGTTCTTCTGTGGTGCTCCGACTTTCTAGTTAATTACATTGACATGATTAGCTTAATCAGGTAATATCAATTACAGAGAAATAATTTTATAAGTTAGCATGTCATATCACTTAATCCGGCATAGCCAAAGACACGACACTACATACATACACGTCGAGCAGGGTTCTACCTACATACATACACGTCGAGCAGGGTTCTACCTACCTGCATGCACGTCGAGCAGGGTTCTACCTACCTGCATACACGTCGAGCAGGGTTCTACCTACATACATACACGTCGAGCAGGGTTCTACCTACCTACATACATGTCGAGCAGGGTTCTATCTACCTGCATACACGTCGAGCAGGGTTCTACCTACATACATACACGTCGAGCAGGGTTCTACCTACATACATACACGTCGAGCAGGGTTCTACCTACATACATACACGTCGAGCAGGGTTCTACCTACCTACATACACGTCGAGCAGGGTTCTACCTACATACATAAACGTCGAGCAGGGTTCTACCTACATACATACACGTTGAGCAGGGTTCTACCTACATACATACACGTCGAGCAGGGTTCTACCTACATACATGTCGAGCAGGGTTCTACCTACCTACATACACGTCGAGCAGGGTTCTACCTACATACATACACGTCGAGCAGGGTTCTACCTACATACATACACGTCGAGCAGGGTTCTACCTACCTACATACACGTCGAGCAGGGTTCTACCTACCTACATACACGTCGCACAGGGTTCTACCTACCTACATGCATACATACACGTCGAGCAGGGTTCTACCTACCTACATACATACACGTTGAGCAGGGTTCTACCTACATACACGTCGAGCAGGGTTCTACCTACCTACATACACATCGAGCAGGGTTCTACCTACATACATACACGTCGAGCAGGGTTCTACCTACATACATACACGTTGAGCAGGGTTCTACCTACATACATACACGTCGAGCAGGGTTCTACCTACATACATACACGTCGAGCAGGGTTCTACCTACATACATACACATCGAGCAGGGTTCTACCTACATACATACACATCGAGTAGGGTTCTACCTACATACACGTCGAGCAGGGTTCTACCTACATACATACACGTCGAGCAGGGTTCTACCTACATGCATACACGTCGAGCAGGGTTCTACCTACATGCATACACGTCGAGCAGGGTTCTACCTACATACACATTGAGCAGGGTTCTACCTACATACACATTGAGCAGGGTTCTACTGTGCTGTGTTGTTTGGTATTATCTTGTTGGTGGAATCTGTAATGTGTTACACAGTATACTTTTTAAATTTGTTCTGCTGTAGTAGAATCGGTGATGGGGTAAGTCTTACGAGTCTATGCCTGTGTGTGTGTGTGTGTGTACATCTTTTAAAGGGGCAATCAGCCAATGCTACATATATTTTTGGACTTATAAATGAATGATATGTACCCATTGATTCTTGAAGAATATAACTTATAAATCCCTCATGAGCTCACAGTCCATCAGAACCCAAATAAACTTGTTTTGCTCCAATGCTGGTAAACAAAGAAAATCTTAAACTATATAGCCTCAAAACATGGTTTGAACTATCATTGTGATATTATGGCTGGCCAGTCCTTGTATCCATAGCTCTGTCTATGAATTGGAGAGAGTGGTTACATTTCTCCTGCCTCATCCCTCAGCTGTTTACCAAAACAGGGGCGGTGGAGGCTGCTATTACTGTTATCGTCTCTACTGCTGATTGCCCCTTGAATGAAATATCACCCCTGAGCCAGGTCTCGGTGCCCGTGTGACAATACTGCGTACCTGACAGGTGCTTTCTTCATGTGTTCTCCCACGAAGGTGGCATTGGTCATGCCCATCAGGGTGTTAGCCAATGAGATGACAGAGAGCAGGTGCTGGGTGGTCACGGCGCGGGACACTCCGTACGTCCCTTTACCCACCATCTCTGACAGGGACAACTTCCTGCCCGTGGACAGGGCCATCTGACGCAGCAGGGACTCCTAATTAGTACAGAAGAGTTACATATTGATGCTAAAAACCTAAACCAGTTAATATTTATATTATATATTCCGAAAATCCTTAAATAGTAAAAATGTAAATCTTACCTTGAAGGTGGGCAGCATGAGAGACATGTGACCTCCGCGGGATATGAGACCGAAGGAGATGGGGCAGTGGGGTTTGAGCATGCCCAGTCTGTTCAGACACACCTCGTCCAGTGGTCCGTTGAGGCCCCAGGCGTGGAGACAGGACATGAACAGTTTGGCCGTGTCCATCGTCAGGTTATACTCCAACAGAGACAGAGACTTAGACTTCTCCTCACGTCTCCTCATCTCCTCCTCCTCCTCCTCGTCTTCATCCAGGAGGTGCTCCTTAATGGTCTCCTTCATTGTCTCCTTCACCTGTTGGATATGACACAACGGCCGCCAGTCAGTAATTAAAAACTACAGAAATAATCATATTGGGACTGATTGTGCTCAGTTTTTATGAGAAGTATTTCAATTGGATTATTGTCCAAGGAAATGTTATACAGTCAGATTCTCATAATGAAAGGTACAAAAGGTAAAGTAATTGTATCAGTCCAACAATAATTTTTGTTGTGAATAATGTGAATAATATCTGTAATAAGGAAGCACCCTATTGGCCCCCTCTGGCCAGAGCCAGCATGGCACCCTCGTCCCCATTTAGCCAGAGCCAGCATGGCCCCCTCGTCCCCATTTAGCCAGAGCCAGCATGGCCCCCTCGTCCCCATTTAGCCAGAGCCAGCATGGCCCCCTCGTCCCCATTTAGCCAGAGCCAGCATGGCCCCCTCGTCCCCATTTAGCCAGAGCCAGCATGGCCCCCTCGTCCCCATTTAGCCAGAGCCAGCATGGCACCCTCGTCCCCATTTAGCCAGAGCCAGCATGGCACCCTCGTCCCCATTTAGCCAGAGCCAGCATGGCCCCCTCGTCCCCATTTAGCCAGAGCCAACATGGCCCCCTCGTCCCCATTTAGCCAGAGCCAGCATGGCACCCTCGTCCCCATTTAGCCAGAGCCAGCATGGCACCCTCGTCCCCATTTAGCCAGAGCCAGCATGGCTCTGATAAGGGGGGACTTTACCTAGCATCCCCATTTAGCCAGAGCCAGCATGACACCCTCGTCCCCATTTAGCCAGCATGGCACCCTCGTCCCCATTTGGCCAGAGCCAGCATGGCGCCCTCGTCCCCATTTAGCCAGAGCCAGCATGGCACCCTCGTCCCCATTTAGCCAGAGCCAGCATGGCACCCTCGTCCCCATTTAGCCAGAGCCAGCATGGCACCCTCGTCCCCATTTAGCCAGAGCCAGCATGGCACCCTCGTCCCCATTTAGCCAGAGCCAGCATGGCCCCCTCGTCCCCATTTAGCCAGAGCCAGCATGGCCCCCTCGTCCCCATTTAGCCAGAGCCAGCATGGCACCCTTGTCCCCATTTAGCCATAGCCAGCATGGCACCCTCGTCCCCATTTAGCCAGCATGGCACCCTCGTCCCCATTTAGCCAGAGCCAGCATGGCACCCTCGTCCCCATTTAGCCAGAGCCAACATGGCCCCCTCGTCCCCATTTAGCCAGAGCCAGCATGGCACCCTCGTCCCCATTTAGCCAGCATGGCACCCTCGTCCCCATTTAGCCAGAGCCAGCATGGCACCCTCGTCCCCATTTAGCCAGAGCCAACATGGCACCCTCGTCCCCATTTAGCCAGAGCCAACATGGCACCCTCGTCCCCATTTAGCCAGAGCCAACATGGCCCCCTCGTCCCCATTTAGCCAGAGCCAACATGGCCCCCTCGTCCCCATTTAGCCAGAGCCAGCATGGCACCCTCGTCCCCATTTAGCCAGAGCCAGCATGGCACCCTCATCCCCATTTAGCCAGAGCCAGCATGGCACCCTCGTCCCCATTTAGCCAGAGCCAGCATGGCACCCTCGTCCCCATTTAGCCAGAGCCAAAATAAGTGCACTATATAGGTAGTCATCCCAGTCCCAACCCAGCAGGACCATCCCTTCCTTCACCTGTTTGAAGATCTTGTTGGCGAGGAAGGACCCTCCCTTGTCGGCTGCTCCCTGGGCCTTCTGGAGGGTCTCAGGGGAGACCAGGGTGGGGTTGGGCCGCTGGGCCTCCTCCGTCAGCAGCTGGATGATCACCGACTCCACGTCGAAGAACAGGACATGCATGTCAGGGTCTGTCAGATTGGTCTTCATGGCCTGCACCACCAGACTGTTGTTGGAATACTTCTGCAGGTTACCCTGGGAAACAACAAAGACGGAGAATCCTGTATGAATCGTGAATAATGATGAGTGAGAACGTAACAGACGCACAAATATCATAACCACCAAGACATGCTAACGTCTCACCATTACAGTAACAGGGGAGGTTAGCATACCACCAAGACATGCTAACGTCTCACCATTACAGTAACAGGGGAGGTTAGCATACCTCCAAGACATGCTAACGTCTAACCATTACAGTAACAGGGGAGGTTAGCATACCACCAAGACATGCTAACGTCTAACCATTACAGTAACAGGGGAGGTTAGCATACCACCAAGACATGCTAACGTCTCACCATTACAGTAACAGGGGAGGTTAGCATACCTCCAAGACATGCTAACGTCTAACCATTACAGTAACAGGGGAGGTTAGCATACCACCAAGACATGCTAACGTCTAACCATTACAGTAACAGGGGAGGTTAGCATACCACCAAGACATGCTAACGTCTCACCATTACTGTAACAGGGGAGGTTAGCATACCTCCAAGACATGCTAACGTCTAACCATTACAGTAACAGGGGAGGTTAGCATACCACCAAGACATGCTAACGTCTCACCATTACAGTAACAGGGGAGGTTAGCATACCTCCAAGACATGCTAACGTCTAACCATTACAGTAACAGGGGAGGTTAGCATACCTCCAAGACATGCTAACGTCTAACCATTACAGTAACAGGGGAGGTTAGCATACCACCAAGACATGCTAACGTCTCACCATTACAGTAACAAGGGAGGTTAGCATACCACCAAGACATGTTAACGTCTCACCATTACAGTAACAGGGGAGGTTAGCATACCACCAAGACATGCTAACATCTCACCATTACAGTAAGAAGAGGTTAGCATGTCTTGGGAGTATGATATTTGTGCGTTTAACTTTCACTCATTGTTATTCACGATTCATTCAGGATTATATGTAATCATGGTATCGTCCACATTAATGTAGAAGTGTTTAGAAACATTACATTCTTCACAATAAAAGTGACTCCAAAATGACACAGATTATTTACCATTCATTTCTATTGGACACAAAATAATCTGAAACACAACCAAAACAAACTGCAAAAGCATCCAACAAATTTGTAGAGTCACAAACTTGATGTAATAATTGCGTGCTAGGCATATAAGACCAAATTCAAAAATGTTGACTAATTTAATACACAAGTGAATTTGGCCCTATACTTTTAGTCCCCTAAAACGGTGGGACTATGTACAACAAGTGGTGTAATTTCTAAACGGGTCACCTGATATGGATGAAAATATCCTCAAATTAAATCTGACAGTCTGACCTTTAACCTCATAGTCATCATATGATTTCAAACCCAAAGTCTTGGTGTACAGAGCCAAAACAACAACACAATGTGTCACTGTCCCAATACTTTTAGGAGTTCACTGTGTAGGTAAACTCAATGACAGTCCATCAATCTCAAATCACCGTGTTTCCCTTCCATTTCACTGTGTCTGGATTCAGGAGCAAAGCTTTAGATACAGGTTTAGTCACTGTGTTAACATGGTATATTTCACCTCCAATGTCCCCAAGCTTTTTTCACAGAATCTCATTCTGTTTTCTAACCACAGCAAGTCTCACTTGCAAACATGCTCATCCTTATTCAATTGTAATTCGATTTGAAAGGCCCCTGCACCACACACTCTCTGCAAAGGAAAGGATGTTTACATAGAAACAAACAAGGTCTACAATGACTGGACTAGGCCCTCAGAACATTAGTTTTCTTTCTTCCAAGAGGAGAGGGGGAGAGAGAACGAGAGAAGGCGAGAGAGAGAGAAAACGAGAGAGGAGAGCAAGAGAGAGGAAGGCGAGAGAGAAGAGAGAGAAAGAGAGAGAGGGTTGAAAGAAAGCGGGAGAGGAGAGAGAAAGAGGATTGAAAGAGAGAGGTTTGAAAGAGAGAGGAAGGGGAGAGAGAGAGAAGAGCGAGAAAGAGAGAGAGAGAAGCTGCTGTCAGGTCCCCAAGCCCCCTAACCCCTCCCCCCCTATCCTGCATCTGCTCTGTCCGGGAGGGAGGGAGGGCCTCAGACAATAGAGTAAGGTCTATCTCTAACAATTAGCACACTGAGGGTCAGCATTGTCACTGTGCTCAATGGCAGTCAAACAGCTTCAATGGGCACTGCTCTGTGTGTCTCAGTGATCACAGAGCAGAACAAGGTCAGGCGTAGAGGAGAAAGGATGAGGGAGGCCTAACAGCGTTTTCAGGTTGGACCTCCTCTATCGGCTTCAGGACATGAGAGGACACAAAACCAACTACTTTACACCAGCATCTCAGTGAAAAATTACAAAACCAGAACGCACAATATACCAAAGGCGACAGTGGTTTGTTATGGGACTTGAACAAACAATTACACAGTGGTTTGTTATGGGACTTGAACAAACAGTTACACAGTGGTTTGTTATGGGACTTGAACAAACAATTACACAGTGGTTTGTTATGGGACTTGAACAAACAGTTACACAGTGGTTTGTTATGGGACTTGAACAAACAGTTACACAGTGGTTTGTTATGGGACTTGAACAAACAGTTACACAGTGGTTTGTTATGGGACTTGAACAAACAATTACACAGTGGTTTGTTATGGGACTTGAACAATAGCACATAGTATGATTGTGATATACATGGTGGATGACCAGTACTCCTAAACTATTTTGAATGAATAGCAAAATCTATAATTACAGTAATAGTGTTGATTTTAAAGAGAAGTCAACATGGTGTGTGTTATAAGTCATTACAACAAGTTATAACCAGGCCCCTGTCTGACAGACATTTATCAGAGAGAAGAGACTAACACACACACACACACACACACACACACACACACACACACACACACACCAGCAGAGAAAAGTGCAACGGCGTGAGGATAGGTACAGTCCAGCTCCTGGGTCTGTCTGGGATTGGAGCCATCAGTTTGGTCTGTCTGGGATTGGAGCCATCAGTTTGGGTCTGTGTGGGATTGGAGCCATCAGTTTGGTCTGTGTGGGATTGGAGCCTTCAGTTTGGTCTGTCTGGGATTGGAGCCATCAGTTTGGTCTGTCTGGGATTGGAGCCATCAGTTTGGTCTGTCTGGGATTGGAGCCATCAGTTTGGGTCTGTGTGGGATTGGAGCCATCAGTTTGGTCTGTGTGGGATTGGAGCCTTCAGTTTGGTCTGTCTGGGATTGGAGCCATCAGTTTGGGTCTGTGTGGGATTGGAGCCATCAGTTTGGTCTGTGTGGGATTGGAGCCATCAGTTTGGGTCTGTCTGGGATTGGAGCCATCAGTTTGGTCTGTGTGGGATTGGAGCCATCAGTTTGGGTCTGTGTGGGATTGGAGCCATCAGCTTGGTCTGTCTGGGATTGGAGCCTTCAGTTTGGGTCTGTGTGGGATTGGAGCCATCAGCTTGGTCTGTGTGGGATTGGAGCCATCAGTTTGGGTCTGTGTGGGATTGGAGCCATCAGCTTGGTCTGTGTGGGATTGGAGCCATCAGTTTGGGTCTGTGTGGGATTGGAGCCATCAGTTTGGATCTGTGTGGGATTGGAGCCATCAGTTTGGGTCTGTGTGGGATTGGAGCCATCAGTTTGGGTCTGTGTGGGATTGGAGCCATCAGTTTGGGTCTGTGTGGGATTGGAGCCATCAGTTTGGGTCTGTGTGGGATTGGAGCCATCAGTTTGGGTCTGTGTGGGATTGGAGCCATCAGTTTGGGTCTGTGTGGGATTGGAGCCATCAGTTTGGGTCTGTCTGGGATTGGAGCCTTCAGTTTGGGTCTGTGTGGGATTGGAGCCATCAGCTTGGTCTGTGTGGGATTGGAGCCATCAGTTTGGGTCTGTGTGGGATTGGAGCCATCAGCTTGGTCTGTGTGGGATTGGAGCCATCAGTTTGGGTCTGTGTGGGATTGGAGCCATCAGTTTGGATCTGTGTGGGATTGGAGCCATCAGTTTGGGTCTGTGTGGGATTGGAGCCATCAGTTGGGTCTGTGTGGGATTGGAGCCATCAGTTTGGGTCTGTGTGGGATTGGAGCCATCAGTTTGGGTCTGTGTGGGATTGGAGCCATCAGTTTGGGTCTGTGTGGGATTGGAGCCATCAGTTTGGGTCTGTGTGGGATTGAGCCATCAGTTTGGGTCTGTGTGGGATTGGAGCCATCAGTTTGGGTCTGTGTGGGATTGGAGCCATCAAGTTGGGTCATGTGTGGGATTGGAGCCATCAGTTTGGGTCTGTGTGGGATTGGAGCCATCAGTTTGGGTCTGTGTGGGATTGGAGCCATCAGTTTGGGTCTGTCTGGGATTGGAGCCATCAGTTTGGTCTGTGTGGGATTGGAGCCATCAGTTTGGGTCTGTGTGGGATTGGAGCCATCAGTTTGGGTCTGTGTGGGATTGGAGCCTTCAGTTTGGGTCTGTGTGTGTTTGGAGCCTTCAGTTTGGGTCTGTGTGGGTTTGGAGCCATCAGTTTGGGCTGTGTGGGATTGGAGCCATCAGCTTGGTCTGTGTGGGATTGGAGCCATCAGTTTGGGGCTGTGTGGGATTGGAGCCATCAGCTTGGGGCTGTGTGGGATTGGAGCCATCAGCTTGGGCTGTGTGGGATTGGAGCCATCAGCTTGGGCTGTGTGGGATTGGAGCCATCAGCTTGGGCTGTGTGGGATTGGAGCCATCAGCTTGGGCTGTGTGGGATTGGAGCCATCAGCTTGTTCTGTCTGGGATTGGAGCCATCAGCTTGTTCTGTCTGGGATTGGAGCCATCAGCTTGGTCTGTGTGGGATTGGAGCCATCAGTTTGGGGCTGTGTGGATTGGGAGCCATCAGCTTGGGCTGTGTGGGATTGGAGCCATCAGCTTGGTCTGTCTGGGATTGGAGCCATCAGCTTGGGCTGTGTGGGATTGGAGCCATCAGCTTGGTCTGTGTGGGATTGGAGCCATCAGCTTGGTCTGTGTGGGATTGGAGCCATCACATTGGTCTGTGTGGGATTGGAGCCATCACATTGGTCTGTGTGGGATTGGAGCCATCACATTGGTCTGTGTGGGATTGGAGCCATCACATTGGTCTGTGTGGGATTGGAGCCATCACATTGGTCTGTGTGGGATTGGAGCCATCACATTGGTCTGTGTGGGATTGGAGCCATCAGATTGGTCTGTCTGATGAGCGAACAGCGAATCAAAGACACAGACTGTGTGTCGGCTCAGTTGTTCGACAGATGTCTACTTCTCCAGGCTCAGAGTCACACTCCATAACGAGCCGAGAGACGCCAGTGTGTGTGTGTGTGTGTGTGAGAGAGAGAGAGAGCAGCCCCAGCCCAGTTCACGGCTTCCCTGTTCAGTAATTAGCTTTTATAGTGTCCTGACTGATGGTGAGCCATTTTACCTGCACCTGTGACACACACACACACACACACACACACACACACACACACACACACAGCAGAGAAGTTGCACAAATATCCTTAGACATGAAGAGATGTTCAGAATTCAATGTGTCCTGCAGCAGCAGTACTGATGGGTTCTGATCAGTGTGGCTTAATGAATTAGCTCTTTCAACCTCTCATTGATGATGACATATTTCTACCAGCCAGCGATGTTGTTTTGATGGAGGAAGGCTGCCCTCCACAGGTTAACGACTGCTAAAACCACAAGACAAAGGGACCTTCCCCCAGCCCCATCTTCCCCTGTCTACCTCTCTCCCTCCCCAGCCCCATCTTCCCCTGTCTACCTCTCTCCCTCCCCAGCCCCATCTTCCCCTGTCCACCTCCCTCCCTCTCCCTCCCCCAGCCCCATCTCCCCTGTCCACCCCCCTCCCCCCCTCCCCCAGCCCCATCTTCCCCTGTCCACCTCCCTCCCCCTACCCCCCTCTCCCTCCCCCAGCCCCATCTTCCCCTGTCCACCTCCCTCCCTCCCCCAGCCCCATCTTCCCCTGTCCACCTCCCACTCCCTCCCCTGCCCCATCTTCCCCTGTCCACTCCCTCCCCCAGCACCATCTTCTCCCCTGATCCACCTCCCTCCCCCTACCTCCCTCTCCCTCCCCCAGCCCCATCTTCCCCTGTCCACCTCCCTCCCTCCCCCAGCCCCATCTTCCCCTGTCCACCTCCCTCCCCCAGCACCATCTTCCCCTGTCCCACCTCCCTCCCCCTACCTCCCTCTCCCTCCCCCAGCCCCATCTTCCCCTGTCCACCACCCTCCCTCCCTCCCTCCACCTCCCTTCCTCCCTCCCTCCACCTCCCCCTCTCCCCCTCTCCACCTCCACCTCTCCACCTCCCCTCTCCACCTCCCCCTCTCCACCTCCCTCCCTCCCCCAGCTCCATCTTCCCCTGTCCACCTCCCTTCCCCAGCACCATCTTCCCCTGTCCACCTCCCTCCCCCTACCCCCCTCTCCCTCCCCCAGCCCCATCTTCCCTGTCCACCTCCCTCCCTCCCCCAGCCCCATCTTCCCCTGTCCACCTCCTCCCTCACCCAGCCCCATCTTCCCCTGTCCACCTCCCTCCCCCAGCACCATCTTCCCCTGTCCACCTCCCTCCCCCTACCTCCCTCTCCCTCCCCCAGCCCCATCTTCCCCTGTCCACCACCCTCCCTCCCTCCCTCCACCTCCCTCCCTCCCTCCACCTCCCCCTCTCCACCTCCCCCTCTCCACCTCCCCCTCTCCACCTCCCTCTCTCCACCTCCCTCTCTCCACCTCCCTCTCAGGACACAACTAGGCTGCAGATGGACTCTAGAAGATGAGGAGCAGAAGACACCCCCCTCTCCTCCATCCATTCCTTCTATCATATCTATCGCCCCGCCATCCACACACACACCTACTGCACACTACTCCAGGACATAGAAAAAAAACATGCTCTTATGACGTGTTGGGATGGAGAGAGGAACGGGGATGGGATGGAGAGAGGAACGGGGATGGGATGGAGAGAGGAACGGGGTTGGGGATGGAAAGAGGAACGGGATTGGGGATGGAGAGAGGAACGGGGTTGGGATGGAAAGAGGAACGGGGATGGGATGGAGAGAGGAACGGGGATGGGATGGAGAGAGGAACGGGGTTGGGGATGGAGAGAGGAACGGGGATGGGATGGAGAGAAATAGCAGATCTGATGGTAGAACCATCTTAAAGGAACCATGCCTGATTCCTGAATCACATTGGAGCGATAGGGGAGAGGACAGGCACACGGGAGAGCAGAGCGGAGCTAGGAGAGGACAGGCACACGGGAGAGCAGAGCGGAGCTAGGAGAGGACAGGCACACGGGAGAGCAGAGCGGAGCTAGGAGAGGACAGGCACACGGGAGAGCAGAGCGGAGCTAGGAGAGGACAGGCACACGGGAGAGCAGAGCGGAGCTAGGAGAGGACAGGCACACGGGAGCGGAGCTAGGAGAGGACAGGCACACGGGAGAGCAGAGCGGAGCTAGGAGAGAACAGACACACGGGAGAGCAGAGCAGAGCTAGGAGGACAGACACACGGGAGAGCAGAGCGGAGCTAGGAGAGGACAGACACACGGGAGAGCAGAGCGGAGCTAGGAGAGGACAAGCACACGGGAGAGCAGAGCGGAGCTAGGAGAGGACAAGCACACGGGAGAGCAGAGCGGAGCTAGGAGAGGACAGACACACGGGAGAGCAGAGCGGAGCTAGGAGAGGACAGACACACGGGAGAGCAGAGCGGAGCTAGGAGAGGACAGGCACACGGGAGAGCAGAGCGGAGCTAGGAGAGGACAGACACACGGGAGAGCAGAGCGGAGCTAGGAGAGGACAGGCACACGGGAGAGCAGAGCGGAGCTAGGAGAGGACAGGCACACGGGAGAGCAGAGCGGAGCTAGGAGAGGACAGGCACACGGGAGAGCAGAGCGGAGCTAGGAGAGGACAGGCACACGGGAGAGCAGAGCGGAGCTAGGAGAGGACAGGCACACGGGAGAGCAGAGCGGAGCTAGGAGAGGACAGGCACACGGGAGAGCAGAGCGGAGCTAGGAGAGGACAAGCACACGGGAGAGCAGAGTGGAGCTAGGAGAGGACAGACACACGGGAGAGCAGAGCGGAGCTAGGAGAGGACAGGCACACGGGAGAGCAGAGCGGAGCTAAGACAGTCACCAGAATAACAGCAGATAATTCAATCACAGAATCAGAGAGCCAGTGCGCCTGAAATGCCACGGAAGGAGCAGGGAGCATTTCATATCACTTGTATTAAACTCTCCCCCTGGACTACATACAGAGCCAGTGGACTGGAGAGTCTGCATAGCAAGCCACCCATCTGACTGGCTGACCGGCAGCCTGGAGCCCTGGATAAAGAGAGCAGTCAAAGAATATAGAGAGGAAGTCTGGTATAGGGCATTACCGTAGTAGATCATTGTCAAAGAGGAAAATTGGAATTGGAATTTCAGTTTACTTCCTGAAAAATGGACAGAATTGAAATAGATTTGACCCCAACCCTCATAATGAAATATACAATCATATTGACCATTTGAACAGTCACAGCGTACACACAGGAACATATGGATAGCGCTACAGGCCAAGAGACTGCAAACGAGCAAAAAAAATCTGTCATAACCATCACTCATATTTGCCAACTAACCCATTCTAAAAACGCAAGATTCTCAGTTGATGAATACATTGGCTGCTTTAAAACCAATAGATAGCTGGTAGATAGCTAGCTTTGTTGTAACTGACTGGCCAGCCATGAATAGAAAATGTGAGAGGGGGAGGAGAGGAGAGCAGTGTGAACGGGCGGAGGGGCGGAGAGCGGTGTGGAGGGGCGGAGAGCGGTGTGGAGGGGCGGAGAGCGGTGCGGAGAGCGGTGCGGAGGGGCGGAGAGCGGTGCGGAGGGGCGGAGAGCGGTGCGGAGAGCGGTGTGGAGGGGCGGAGAGCGGTGTGGAGGGGCGGAGAGCGGTGCGGAGGGGCGGAGAGCGGTGTGGAGGGGCGGAGAGCGGTGCCGAGGGGAGGACAGGAGGGAAAGGGCTCCTGATCTGTAAACAAAGACCCAGGCCCACAGGACCCCTCCTCACCTCTCGTCCTCTCCTCTCCAGACTAGAGGAGTGAAAACAGCAGACAGGGAGACAGAAAGACGCAGAAGCTATAGAGGAAGTGTCTATGCAGAGGTCACAACAATAGTGTGCTTGATTACCAACAACGACAAGACAGCCTACAGAGAGGAATTGAGGGCACTCGGAGTGGAGGTCTCAGGAAAATAACCTCTCACTCAACGTCAACAAAACAAAAGGAGATGATCGTGGAGGACCCCCCTACCCACAACGACGGGACCACAGTGGAAAAGGTGGAAAGTTTTAAGTTCCTGGGCGTACAAACCATATGAAATGGTCCACCCACACATTTCAGTTGTCAGTTGTCTATGGTTTGAAGAAGGTGCAACAGAGCCTCTTCAACCTCAGGAGGCTGAAGACATTTGGCTTGTCACCTAAAACCCAAACAAACTTTTACAGATGCAAACATTTTTTTCTTACCTTTATTTACCCCCCCACACCGTAACACCCCCCCACACCGTAACACCCCCCACACCGTAACACCCCCCCACACACCGTAACACCCCCCCACACACCGTAACACCCCCCCCACACACCGTAACACCCCCCCACACACCGTAACACCCCCCCACACCGTAACACCCCCACACACACCGTAACCCCCCCCACACACCGTAACACCCCCCCCCACACACCGTAACACCCCCCCACACACCGTAACCCCCCCCCACACACACCGTAACCCCCCCACACCCTCCCCTACACCGTAACACCCCCCCCACACCATAACACCCCCCACACACCGTAACACCCCCCCACACCGTAACCCCCCCCACACACACCGTAAAACCCCCCCCACACCCTCCCCTACACCGTAACAACCCCCCCCACACCGTAACACCCCCCCACACCGTAACCCCCCCCCACACCGTAACCCCCCCACACACACCGTAACACCCCCCCCACACCCTCCCCCACACCGTAACACCCCCCCCACACACAGTAACCCCCCCACACCCTCCCCTACACCGTAACACCCCCCCACACCGTAACACCCCCCCACACCGTAACCCCCCCCACACCGTAACCCCCCCCACACACACCGTAACACCCCCCCCACACCCTCCCCCACACCGTAACACCCCCACACACACCGTAACACCCCCCCACACACAGTAACCCCCCCACACTCTCCCCTACACCGTAACACCCCCCCACACCGTAACACCCCCCCACACACACCGTAACATCCCCCCACACCGTAACATCCCCCCCACACCGTAACACCCCCCCTACACCGTAACATCCCCCCCACACCGTAACACCACCCCCACACCGTAACATCCCCCCCACACCGTAACACCCCCCCCACACCGTAACACCCCCCCCACACCCTCCCCTACACCGTAACACCCCCCCCACACCGTAACACCCCCCCCACACCGTAACCCCCCCCACACACACCGTAACACCCCCCCACACCCTCCCCCACACCGTAACACCCCCACACACACCGTAACACCCCCCCACACACCGTAACCCCCCCACACCCTCCCCTACACCGTAACACCCCCCCCACACCGTAACACCCCCCCACACCGTAACACCCCCCCACACCGTAACCCCCCCTACACCGTAACATCCCCCCACACCGTAACACCCCCCCCACACCCTCCCCTACACCGTAACACCCCCCACACCGTAACACCCCCCCACACACACCGTAACATCCCCCCCACACCGTAACATCCCCCCCACACCGTAACACCCCCCCCTACACCGTAACATCCCCCCCACACACACCGTAACATCCCCCCCACACCGTAACACCACCCCCACACCGTAACATCCCCCCCACACCGTAACACCACCCCCACACCGTAACATCCCCCCCACACCGTAACCCCCCTACACCGTAACATCCCCCCCACACCGTAACACCCCCCCCCCCACACCCTCCCCTACACCGTAACACCCCCCACACCGTAACACCCCCCCACACACACCGTAACACCCCCCCACACACACCGTAACACCCCCCCACACACACCGTAACACCCCCCCACACACACCGTAACACCCCCCCACACACACCGTAACACCCCCCCACACACACCGTAACACCACCCCCCCTACACCGTAACACCCCCCCACACACACCGTAACACCCCCCCACACACACACCGTAACACCCCCCCACACACACACCGTAACACCCCCCCCACACACACACCGTAACACCCCCCCACACCGTAACACCCCCCACACACCGTAACACCCCCCCACACACCGTAACACCCCCCCCCACACACCGTAACACCCCCCCCACACACCGTAACACCCCCCCACACCGTAACATCCCCCCCACCGTAACATCCCCCCCACCGTAACACCCCCCCTACACCGTAACACCCCCCCCACACCGTAACACCCCCCCCACACCGTAACACCCCCCCACACCGTAACACCCCCCCCACACACCGTAACACCCCCCCCACACCGTAACCCCCCACACACACCGTAACACCCCCCACAAACACCGTAACACCCCCCCACACACACCGTAACACCCCCCCACACACACCGTAACACCCCCCCCTACACCGTAACACCCCCCCCTACACCGTAACACCCCCCCTACACCGTAACACCCCCCCTACACCGTAACACCCCCCCACACCGTAACACCCCCCCTACACCGTAACACCCCCCCACACCGTAACACCCCCCCACACCGTAACACCCCCCCTACACCGTAACACCCCCCCCACACCGTAACACCCCCCCTACACCGTAACACCCCCCCACACCGTAACACCCCCCCTACACCGTAACCCCCCCTACACCCTAACACCCCTACACCGTAACACCCCCCACACCGTAACACCCCCCCACACCGTAACCCCCCCTACACCGTAACACACACCCCCCCACACCGTAACACACACCCCCCCCACACCGTAACCCCCCCCACACCGTAACCCCCCCTACACCGTAACACACACCCCCCCACCTTAACACACACCCCCCCACACCGTAACACCACATATGTGGGGTGATTTTCACTGACACTAGCTGGGTCAAAAGGGGGAAACGCGAGACACAAATCGACGAGACAAAAAAAGGTGGGAATGTAGTCCTTCACATGACAGTAATAGTCGCTCCATCTTGTAGATGGCCAGTCTATTATTAGTGTGCTGCTTGATGATGCAGGGCTGCTAATGCTTCTGCTGTTAACAGCCCTGGACACGGACAAATCAGCTCACTGAAAACTTTGTTGAACCTTGACTAAGAGCATTCAGGGAGACATTACAAAATCAATATGCCTCAAGAGCTACTCTGTTACCAACCGGCCTCCAGAAAACCACACACACGCAACATCAACACACACACACACACACACGCCTCCACAACAACAAACATGCACCATCAATACACACATTCTCTCTCTGACACAGAAACACATGCCTCCACAACAACAAACACACAACATCAATACACACACTCTCTCTCTGACACATATAAACACACGCCTCCACAACAACAAACATGCAACATCAACAACAAACACGCAACATCAACACACACCAAAGGGTCAGGACTCACAAATACACTTTTAAAAAGGCACATGTTTAGACACTCAAGAACCCTAACACAAACAAACTGACCCTGGCGCGCGCGCCACACACACACACACACACACACACACACACACACACACACACCAATAAAAGTGGTTTTGCTGGCAGGCAGTGCAGGTGTAATGGTGGCACCAAAGTGGAGGCAGGCAGGTTGATTGGAAGGCAGTTGATGGTTATTATCGGTCATTACCCCAGTGGCTGGCTAGTGGCTGCATCAGGGTCTGTTGTTGTGGGCTGGCTAGTGGCTGCTGCATCAGGGCCTGTTGTTGTGGGCTGGCTAGTGGCTGCTGCATCAGGGCCTGTTGTTGTGGGCTGGCTAGTGGCTGTTGCATCAGGGCCTGTTGTTGTGGGCTGGCTAGTGGCTGCTGCATCATGGCCTGTTGTTGTGGGCTGGCTAGTGGCTGGCTAGTGGCTGGCTAGTGGCTGCTGCATCAGGGCCTGTTGTTGTGGGCTGGCTAGTGGCTGGCTAGTGGCTGCATCAGGGCCTGTTGTTGTGGGCTGGCTAGTGGCTGGCTAGTGGCTGCATCAGGGCCTGTTGTTGTGGGCTGGCTAGTGGCTGCTGCCTGGCTGTATCAGGGCCTGTTGTTGTGGGCTGGCTAGTGGCTGCTGCCTGGCTGCATCAGGGCCTGTTGTTGTGGGCTGGCTAGTGGCTGGCTAGTGGCTGGCTAGTGACTGCTGCATCAGGGCCTGTTGTTGTGGGCTGGCTAGTGGCTGCATCAGGGCCTGTTGTTGTGGGCTGGCTAGTGGCTGCTGCATCAGGGCCTGTTGTTGTGGGCTGGCTAGTGGCTGCTGCCTGGCTGCATCAGGGCCTGTTGTTGTGGGCTGGCTAGTGGCTGCTGCATCAGGGCCTGTTGTTGTGGGCTGGCTAGTGGCTGCTGCATCAGGGCCTGGTGTTGTGGGCTGGCTAGTGGCTGGCTAGTGGCTGCATAAGGGCCTGTTGTTGTGGGCTGGCTAGTGGCTGGCTAGTGGCTGCATCAGGGCCTGTTGTTGTGGGCTGGCTAGTAGCTGCATCAGGGCCTGTTGTTGTGGGCTGGCTAGTGGCTGCATCAGGGTCTGTTGTTGTGGGCTGGCTAGTGGCTGCATCAGGGCCTGTTGTTGTGGGCTGGCTAGTGGCTGCATCAGGGCCTGTTGTTGTGGGCTGGCTAGTGGCTGGCTAGTGGCTGCATCAGGGCCTGTTGTTGTGGGCTGGCTAGTGGCTGGCTAGTGGCTGCATGAGGGCCTGTTGTTGTGGGCTGGCTAGTGGCTGGCTAGTGGCTGCATCAGGGCCTGTTGTTGTGGGCTGGCTAGTGGCTGGCTAGTGGCTGCATCAGGGCCTGTTGTTGTGGGCTGGCTAGTGGCTGGCTAATGGCTGGCTAGTGGCTGGCTAGTGGCTGCATCAGGGCCTGTTGTTGTGGGCTGGCTAGTGGCTGGCTAGTGGCTGCATCAGGGCCTGTTGTTGTGGGCTGGCTAGTGGCTGGCTAGTGGCTGGCTAGTGGCTGCATCAGGGCCTGTTGTTGTGGGCAGGCTGTGTGTGTTGTAGAGGGAATAATGGTGCGTATTGACAGCAGGTATCACAGCCCCAGGGTGGAGGTAGAATTATTGTGTCAGAGGAAATGATGGGACATTATAGAAAGACAGCAGCTGGCCTGGGGGGGGGGGGGGGGGGGGGGCTTTGGATTCCCGGCTCTGACCATTTGATCTCCAGTCAAGACACTTAGTCTGTGTCCCAAATGGCACCCTATTGACCAGGGCCTCTGGTAGGAAGTAGTGCAGTATGTAGGGAACAGGGTGCCATCTGGGACAAGTCCAAGACAACCGTTATGATGAGGGAAGGAGCCAATAGACACAAATTGCACTTGAACTGCTGCCTGCCTTTATGTGGAGAACTGTGTTATTATGGGCTGTTACAGAGAACAGGAGACCAAGCCATAGCAATAATACCACCTTGTGATGACCACTAAAGTGGAGGAGGAAGAGTTTTGCTTCAGAAAACAGCAAAGAGAAAACACTCACGTGATCTTTACCACATGGACAAAGGAAAGATCGTGTCTGTTGTTAAGCTGCTCGCTCCCTCTACCTCCTCCGCTGGGTTTGTTATTTCCGTTACAGATTGGGGGCAGGTGGAGCTGATTGGGTCGTTAAGGTAACAAGTTGCACCTGGGTTTGGGATCAACGAGACGGTAAAAGCCTCTACAAGCACCGTTTTGTGATCTGGTTGATGTGTTTTGATTAGGAATTAGAAATGATTCGAACACGTACACCCATTTGACCTTCATCCATGCACCTCCATCACACCCCTACTTTCACACTTCACAGGTTAGTTTTATACTTATTTAATAAATATCTTTGTTACTCCTTAACTGCAAACGTGTGGACTTCCTTGCTTGTCACCATCGAAGAGCCAGGCTGTGACACAGTGGACCCATTCACACAGTACATCCATCTACACACACACCCCTGACAACCAAGTCCCTCTTCCTTAGTGACGGGAAGACCGTGTTGGTCAGGGAGGATGGCTACACACACACACACACACACACACACACACACACACACACCAGGCCGTAGGATCAGACTAATTAGAGTGAAAGGTCGTCGGTCTCGCGGAAGACAGTGGTGTGTGGTGGGGGGGAGGGCTCTTTGTCCAGGGTCTATTCTACAGTACAATACACCAGGTGTCATTTAGAATGATGACAGTTAGAACAGTACAATACACCAGGTGTCATTTAGAATGATGACAGTTAGAACAGTACAATACACCAGGTGTCATTTAGAATGATGACAGTACAATACACCAGGTGTCATTTAGAATGATGACAGTACAATACACCAGGTGTCATTTAGAATGATGACAGTACAATACACCAGGTGTCATTTAGAATGATGACAGTACAATACACCAGGTGTCATTTAGAATGATGACAGTACAATACAGCAGGTGTCATTTAGAATGATGACAGTTAGAACAGTACAATACACCAGGTGTCATTTAGAATGATGACAGTTAGAACAGTACAATACAGCAGGTGTCATTTAGAATGATGACAGTACAATACACCAGGTGTCATTTAGAATGATGACAGTACAATACACCAGGTGTCATTTAGAATGATGACAGTTAGAACAGTACAATACACCAGGTGTCATTTAGAATGATGACAGTTAGAACAGTACAATACACCAGGTGTCATTTAGAATGATGACAGTACAATACACCAGGTGTCATTTGGAATGTGGTTGGACATCAGCAGTTTGTCTCTTGTTATTTCATGTCAGTTAACATGTATTATGTTGGTGAATTAGCCATCTGTCTAAACTTGTAGTAATCATGGTCTTATTACTGACCGGGGGGCCCACATTGATTTTGTTAGTCACTCTCAATCAGATATATTATAAACTGCAAACATTAATCTCTGCCCCATGACAAAAATTGTAAAAATTGCAGGAAATTTGTGAGAAAATTACTAAGTATTCTTTCAAAATGTAGCTTAGGCCCGGATCTGACTGCATGTGAGGATATGGATGTGGGTATGCAGACAGGCGAGCCACTGTGACCCCTCATGATGAATTCAGATTTTTTTTGTAGCCTCACCCCACCCACAAGTCGCCCATCCCTGCTCTGTACAGACAGGCAGACGGAAGGGGAGACACAGGCTCTGTACAGACAGACAGGCGGAGAGAAGGGAGACAGACAGACTGGCTCTATACAACTCTCTCCTGGCAGCCTGCTATGTTCTTCCTTTAAGGTCATCCTTCCTCCCTAACATTTCTCTGCTGCTTGATAGCCTTAACGAGCTACTGGGCTCTCAGACCAAACACACACACACGGGAACACACACGGACACACAGCTCATCAGAGAGCAGCACATCTGGCCTGGTTGCCATTCAGCAACTACAGACCAGCAGGAAGAGAAACACAGAGGGAGAGAAAGGCACAGGATGTTGTCTTTCTATGACCAGCCATGACAGGGAAATGTTTCGGATCGGTTTCAGATACCGTTGAAGTTGGAAGTTTACATGCACCTTAGCCAAATACATTTAAAACTCAGTTTCACAATTCCTGACACTTAATCCTAGTAAAAATTCCCTGTCTCAGGTCAGTTAGGATCACCACTTTATTTTAAGAATGTGAAATGTCAGAATAATAGTAGAGAGAATGATTTATTTCAGCTTTTATTTCTTTCATCACATTCCCAGTGGGTCAGAAGTTTACATACACTCAATTAGTATTTGGTAGCATTGCCTTTAAATTGTTTAACTTGGGTGAAACGTTTCGGGTAGCCTTCCACAATGAGTTGGGTGAATTTTGGCCCATTCCTCCTGACAGAGCTGGTGTAACTGAGTCAGGTTTGTAGGCCTCTCCTTGCTCGCACACGCTTTTTCAGTGTTGCCCACAAATGTTCTATGGGATTGAGGTTAGGGCTTTGTGATGGCCACTCCAATGCCTTCCCTTTGTTGTCCTTAAGCCATTTTGCCACAACTTCGGAAGTATGCTTGGGGTCATTGTTCATTTGGAAGACCCATTTGCGACCAAGCTTTAATTTGCTGACTGTCTTGAGATGTTGCTTCAATATATCCACATAATTTTCCTCCTCTTGATGCCATCTATTTTGTGAAGTGCACCAGTCCCTCCTGCAGCAAAGCACCCCAACAACATGATGCTGCCACCCCCGTGCTTCACGGTTGGGATGGTGTTCTTCGGCTTGCAAGCGTCCCCCTTTTCCCTCCAAACATAACGATGGGCATTATGACCAAACAGTTCTATTTTTGTTTCATCAGACCAGAGGACATTTCTCCAGAAAGTACGATCTTTGTCCACATGTGCAGTTGCAAACCGTAGTCTGGCTTTTTTATAACGGTTTTGGAGCATTGGCTTCTTCCTTGCTGAGCGGCCTTTCAGGTTATGTCAATATAGGACTCGTTTTACTGTGGATATAGATACTTTTGTACCTGTTTCCTTCAGCATCTTCACAAGGTCCTTTGCTGTTGTTCTGGGATTGATTTGCGCTTTTCGCACCAAAGTACGTTAATCTCTAGGAGACAGAACGCGTCTCCTTCCTGAGCGGTATGACGGCTGCGTGGTCCCATGGTTTTTATACTTGCGTACTATTGTTTGTACAGATGAACGTGGTACTGACTCCAACCTAAGTGTATGCAAACCTCCGACTTCAACTGTACATACTATACCACGCTTTTATACTAATAAACCTACAGAACGGAGAACATGCATTTTAATGTGTAGGTAATGCCTCCAGGAATTGAAACCACTTGTACAATTCCTCACTCGCACCAACTGAGTCCTATAGGCCCACGTGGCACCGACTGAGTGCTATAGGCCCACGTGGCACCGACTGAGTCCTATAGGCCCACGTGGCACCAACTGAGTCCTATAGGCCCACGTGGCACCGACTGAGTGCTATAGGCCCACGTGGCACCGACTGAGTCCTATAGGCCCACGAGGCACCAACTGAGTCCTATAGGCCCACGTGGCACCGACTGAGTGCTATAGGCCCACGTGGCACCGACTGAGTCCTATAGGCCCACGAGGCACCAACTGAGTCCTATAGGCCCACGTGGCACCAACTGAGTCCTATAGGCCCACTTGGCACCAACTGAGTCCTATAGGCCCACTTGGCACCAACTGAGTCCTATAGGCCCACTTGGCACCAACTGAGTCCTATAGGCCCACTTGGCACCAACTGAGTCCTATAGGCCCACTTGGCACCAACTGAGTCCTATAGGCCCACTTGGCACCAACTGAGTCCTATAGGCCCACGTGGCACCAACTGAGTCCTATAGGCCCACGTGGCACCAACTGAGTCCTATAGGCCCACTTGGCACCAACTGAGTCATATAGGCCCACTTGGCACCAACAGCCACACTCGTACCAATTGCAAGTAAGCCACATAGGACACTTCTAGTGTTAGCTAGCTGGTGCTATAAACACACACACACACACACACACACACACACACACACACACACACACACACACACACCCACCTAGTGTTCTCGCTAGAGTTCCATTCCTCTAACCCTCCTGGCAGGCTGAGGCAGAGGTGTGAATCTCAGGGAGCGATGGAGTGAGATGAGAGAAACGAGGACAGGAGGGAGGGAGGATTACCTCTCATTCCATCTTCTCCCCTGGTAGTATCCAGAGCCATGCCTCCATCCCAACACCCCCAAGCCCACAACACTAGGAGTCCAAGTTCCACTTTAACTAAGCCCTGGTCCCTGCAGGCCGCTGGGCTGGAAAACACTCTTCACCACACACACACACCACCTCCGGGCAGGAAGAGGCAAGAAGGAGGAAGAGGAGGAGAGGGAGGAAAAAGAGCTGGAGGAAAGGGAGGAGGAGGAGAATAGTGATGAAGAGGAGGAAGGAGGAGAGGGGAGGAGAAGGGAGGAAGAGCAGGAGGGAGGAAGAGCAGGTGGAGTGTTTCCCTGTATAATTGTCTGGAAGAACCACTCTCACTATCTTCCTCTTCATCTATTCTCTCCAGCAACATCTTACAATGCAGGGCCTGGCTGGCTGGCTGGCTGGCTGGCTGGCCCTTGCATACCCCCATGGGATGGAAACAAGGCATACATTTTTCTGGAGCCCGACACCCATTCCGAAATATTTGAAGGGACAAAACTTACCGATTCCTATATAGTGTTTTACAGCTGGGAAACACTATATAGGTATCATTTTCCACACTGACATCTCATGAATTTCCAAAAGAGCAATTATCCAATAACTATACTTCAAATGTTGATTTCATACATTGTGACAATAATAATAACAACATAAGAATTGTCGCAAGTGTTCAGATTCCTTTTTTTCATCCTATTTATTAAATAACTTATCGGTAGAATTATTGTTCGATAGCGATATAGTGGTATAAGGCCCATGTCAGCCAATAATATCTGTGAGCCAATATATCGGTCAGGCTCTACAATTTTTCTATGGACGATTATCTCCTGCTATTTGACCTGTTCATGCCACTGCAATATAGCCTTTATGCTTTTCAAAAACCAGACTGGTTTCCAAAATGGCCACCGTTAAGTGCTTCCCTTTAGTCGCTCTGCTGCTCTCTGCATCCCAGCACAGAGGGTGACAGACACAACCATAGTTCAGGGAGGTTGATTGTTCTATTAAGATTCTACTCAAAGCTCGGGGACTCTTTCCTTCTCCCCCTCCCTCCTGGCCCCATCTGAAGTGAAAAATCCTGGTTGACTATTGGCAGAGAGACAGTGATGTGTGTGTTTGTTGCATTACGATGGAGAACACTGATCAGGGTTTGAAACACAGCAATTAAAAAAAGGACCAGTACACCAGACTGAGCTCTACATACAGTATATACATGGCTCATGTTTTTAAAGAGTTATAGGGTTAGGCTTTAAAATAATAAGGGTTCAGCTATTCCCCTATGTACGCATTCATAAAGCCTTTATAACAGCTACATAAAACATAACTGTGTCATAGGTAGTCACAAACATTATGAACAACGGCATAAGCTAACCTTGTCTGGTAGTAGATTGGTAGCCAGGGTCCGGGGTTAAAGCTAACCTTGTCTGGTAGTAGATTGGTAGCCAGGGTCCGGGGTTAAAGCTAACCTTGTCTGCTAGTAGATTGGTAGCCAGGGTCCGGGGTTAAGGGGTTAAAGCTAACCTTGTCTGCTAGTAGATTGGTAGCCAGGGTCCGGGGTTAAGGGGACTGACCTTGTCTGCGGTGTCTGCAGCCAGCAGGTTGGTAGCCAGGGTCTGTAGTTTGTGCGTGGCCATGTTCTTGAGCGCAGCCAGGCTGCGTCGTGTCATGGCCTGTTTCAGGTTGACCGCAGGGTGGCTCAGAGCGTCCACAGCGGCCGGCACCACCTCATCACACGCATTCAGGATCTCTACAGCCGTGATACCCATCACGCAACGGTCCAACGCACCTGAGAGAGAGAGAGAGAGGGGGGAGAGCGAGAGAGAGAGAGAGAGAGAGAGGGGAGAGAGGAGAGAGAGAGAGAGAGGGGGGGAGAGCGAGAGAGAGGGGAGAGCGAGAGAGAGAGGGGGAAGAGCGAGAGAGAGAGAGCGGGAGAGAGAGAGTGAGAGAGGGGGGAGAGAGAGCGAGAGAGGGGGAGAGAGCGAGAGAGAGAGCGAGAGCGAGAGAGCGAGAGAGAGAGCGAGAGAGAGCGGAGAGAGAGCGAGAGAGAGAGCGAGAGCGAGAGCGAGAGGAGAGCGCGAGCGAGAGAGCGAGAGCGAGCGAGGAGAGAGAGCGAGAGAGGAGAGCGAGGAGAGCGAGAGAGAGAGCGAGAGAGAGAGCGAGAGAGCGCGAGAGAGCGGGAGAGCGAGAGGAGAGAGAGCGAGAGAGAGAGAGAGGAGAGAGAGAGAGCGAGAGAGAGAGCGAGAGAGAGGGAGAGAGAGCGAGAGAGAGAGCGGAGGAGAGAGAGGCGAGAGAGAGAGCGAGAGAGAGAGCGAGAGAGAGAGCGAGAGAGCGAGAGAGAGAGCGAGAGAGCGAGAGAGAGAGAGCGAGAAAGAGAGAGAGAGAGAGAAAGAGAAAGAGAGCGAGAGAGAGAAAGAGAAAGAGAGCGAGGGGGAGAGGGAGAGAGCGAGGGGAGAGAGCGAGGGGAGAGAGAGCGAGGGGAGAGAGAGCGAGGGGAGAGAGCGAGGGGAGAGAGAGAGGGGGAGAGGAGAGAGGGGAGAGAGAGAGGGGAGAGAGAGGGGGAGAGAGAGGGAGAGCGAGGGGGGAGAGCGGAGGGGGCGAGAGAGCGGGAGGGGGGGATGCGAGCGAGGGGGGAGAGAGAGAGGGAGAGCGAGGGGGGAGAGAGAGAGGAGAGAGAGAGGGAGAGCGAGAGGTGGAGAGCGACGGGGGGAGGGAGAGGGGAGAGTAGAGAGAGAGGGAGAGAGAGAGGAGAGCGAGAGTGGAAGAGCGAGAGGAGAGAGAGAGGGAGAGGAGCGGGAGAGAGCCGAGGGGGCGAGGAGAGAGAGGAGGAGCGAGGGGGGGGAGAGAGCGGGCTCGGAGAGCGAGGGGGGAGAGAGGAAGAGAGCGACGCGAGCGAGGGTGAGAGAGAGAGAGCGAATGCGGAGGGATTCGAGGGGGGGAGGAGAGAGAGAGGGAGAGCGAGGGGGGAGAGAGAGAGGGAGAGCGAGGGGGGAGAGAGAGCGAGCGAGGGGGGGGAGAGAGAGAGAGCGAGCGAGGGGGGAGAGAGAGAGGGAGAGCGAGGGGGGGAGAGAGAGAGAGAGAGCGAGAGAAAATAATCAGGACTTTCAGAGACAGTTCTGGTTGGGTTTAACAGGCTGGGATGATTGATGGCTACTGGGATCTGTTGCGATTAACATTTTTTGGGTCCATACTTCACCCTGAAAATGTGAAGGTAAAATTGATTCCAACTGTCAACCTGATACAAAGACACTCCCATTTCTAGTCTATTAGGCACCTCTGTGTGAGTGAGTGGAAATAGAGACAGCGAGAGCAGATAGTTTTCTGGTCACTAGGGATATTGGTCTCCATCTCCAAGACCAATGCCCTCCTCCAAGCTCTCCTGTAATGTTCTGCCCAGTTACTAAGCTCTCTCCCAAAAAAATACATATTGGAGCTAGCCAGCAGTACCATTGGAGCTAGCCAGCAGTAGCATTGGAGCTAGCCAGCAGTAGCATTGGAGCTAGCCAGCAGTAGCATTGGAGCTAGCCAGCAGTAGCATTGGAGCTAGCCAGCAGTAGCATTTATATTCATCAACATGGCCAAGCTTTGTGTGGTAGCAGGGTGTAGCAACATTTGCTATGCAAATTTATACAAAGGGTGGGTCTAATCCTGGACGGTGATTGGTAAAAAACGCATTCCAGCCAGTGTCTATTCCACAAGTTACCATTAGCTAATATAATAAATTAGAATGTTGAAATTCCTATGTACTCTGTTGTATCTCACTGCGCAATCCACTGTCTCACCAGCCCAGCTAGACAATTTAAAAAAATGTGACATCCAGTGTAAAAATCTTCTAGACATTATCTCACATTTCCTTTTGGACTAGCATTTGGTTTTCAATAGTGGAGACTTGCATAAAACGTTGTCGGTCTCTCGGACATTTGGAACATTGTTTCAATATTCAAAACCGGTCTCCAGCTGTCCCGTTGTAATGAGGTGGACGAGACGAGACCGACAGGCAGCTTTTCTCAGCCAGTCAAAATCATGAATCAACATCATTTTTATGGATACAAATTAATGTCAAAAGAACAAATTAAGCAACACCCTCAGGACAACGCCTCTGCCCCGTGTGACCTAGCATTGATGTGTACGTACTAACATGCATGTGTAACAAACACACACACTTAAAAACATGAACATGTAGTATGTAAATTGCAAAGTAATTAGTAAAAAAAAAATTCTAAGTTAGTTAAGAACCAATTCTTATATACAATGACGGCCTACACCGGACGATGCTGGGCCAATTGTGCGCCGCCCTATGGCACTCCCAATCACGGCCGGATGAGATACAGCCTGTATTCAAACCAGGGACTGTAGTGACGCCTCTTGCACTGAGATGCAGTGCCTTAAACCGCTCCACCACTCGGGACCAGTGGATTAATGCTAAAGTAAACAAAATTAACACATCTGCCAGCTGGTAGCTCACTGCTGGTGCTGTCATACTATAGATAGTACAAGTCTATGAGAAACTAGATGGTCATTGTCCATTAATAAAAATTGTATGACTTGCTTCAGCTCTTGAAAATTATTTTTGTGGCAGTGGATAAGAACAGTGGAACAGTGGAGATGGCGCCTATGGAGACGGGCTACATTTAGACTTGAATTTGTATTTTTTTTTATCCAGAAAGTTCCTACTATTATCACATATTAATAACAACTGGTGTGCTACTTCAAGCGTGACGGAAATCTCCAGATTTTGTTCATCTGATATAGAACACATGGCAAGCTGCAGACCCGTTCATCTACCAAGAGAGTTCTCATCCGTGATGATCATGGCTGTCTACATCCCTCCACAAGCCAACAACCCTCTGCACTCAATCTGTATGGGGCCATATACAAACAAGAAACCACTCACCCGGGGGTGGGCAGAGACCGTCCTACCTCACTTCTACCAACACGTCTCCTGCCCCACTAGGGGCTCCAAAACTCACGACAACTTTTATTCTACCCACAGAAACACACACACACAAGGCCCTCCCTTTGGCAGATCTGACCACGACTCCATTCTCCTGCTTACAGTTTACAAACAAAAGCTCAAACAGGAAGTACCAGTGATGTGCTCAATCGGGAAGAGGTCGAATGAAGCAGACACAAGGCGACAAGAGACTGTTTTGTTAGTAAAGACTGGGATTCATCTGATTTCATTGAGGAGTTTACCACAACAGTCATGCTCTTCATCAATAAGTGCATAGATGATGTCGTCCCCACAGTGACTATAAGGACATATCCAAACCTAAAACCGTAGATTACAGGCAATATCCACGCAGGCCTAAAGGCTAGAGCTGCCGCTTATAATGAACGGGACACAGACATGGAATCAAACAAGAAAGCCCACTACGACCTCCGACGAGACATCAAACATGCAGAAGGACAATATAGGAGGAAGATAGAATCCTTTTACCCCTTTTGCCTCATCCCTGCAACTCCCGGAGAGGCGAAGGTCGAGAGCAAAGCGTCCTCTGAAACACGAGGAGGTTATTCTTAAATGTTTTGAATACTCAGCGGTGTCAGAGAAAGTCCTGAAAAATTGTATTATATCGTTCCTTTCTGTTCCTTTTTCTAACCTGTGAAATCAACCGTCTGTGTACATTTATTTCATTACATTAGTTCACCAATCAGTGTGAATAGAGCAGGTAAGCTAGTTGTTTACACCAATCAGTGTGGATAGAGCAGGTAAGCTAGTTGTTTACACCAATCAGTGTGGATAGAGCAGGTAAGCTAGTTGTTTACACCAATCAGTGTGGATAGAGCAGGTAAGCTAGTTGTTTACACCAATCAGTGTGGATAGAGCAGGTAAGCTAGTTGTTTTACACCAATCAGTGTGGACAGAGCAGGTAAGCTAGTTGTTTAAACCAATCAGTGTGGATAGAGCAGGTACACTAGTTTACACCAATCAGTGTGGATAGAGCAGGTAAGCTAGTTGTTTAAACCAATCAGTGTGGATAGAGCAGGTAAGCTAGTTGTTTACACCAATCAGTGTGGATAGAGCAGGTAAGCTAGTTGTTTACACCAATCAGTGTGGATAGAGCAGGTAAGCTAGTTTACACCAATCAGTGTGGATAGAGCAGGTAAGCTAGTTGTTTACACCAATCAGTGTGGATAGAGCAGGTAAGCTAGTTTACACCAATCAGTGTGGATAGAGCAGGTAAGCTAGTTGTTTACACCAATCAGTGTGGATAGAGCAGGTAAGTTAGTTGTTTACACCAATCAGTGTGGATAGAGCAGGTAAGTTAGTTGTTTACACCAATCAGTGTGGATAGAGCAGGTAAGCTAGTTGTTTACACATCAGTGTGGATAGAGCAGGTAAGGTAGTTGTTTACACCAATCAGTGTGGATAGAGCAGGTAAGCTAGTTGTTTACACCAATCAGTGTGGATAGAGCAGGTAAGCTAGTTGTTTACACCAATCAGTGTGGATAGAGCAGGTAAGCTAGTTGTTTTACACCAATCAGTGTGGATAGAGCAGGTAAGCTAGTTGTTTAAACCAATCAGTGTGGATAGAGCAGGTAAGCTAGTTGTTTAAACCAATCAGTGTGGATAGAGCAGGTAAGCTAGTTGTTTACACCAATCAGTGTGGATAGAGCAGGTAAGCTAGTTGTTTAAACCAATCAGTGTGGATAGAGCAGGTAAGCTAGTTGTTTACACCAATCAGTGTGGATAGAGCAGGTAAGCTAGTTGTTTACATGCGTTATGGACAGACGAGTGTAGCCTATGGTGCAAGATGCGACTGAAATGTCATAATATTTTGGTTTTGTTCCCTGAACCGGCTCCAACCCCTGATTGCAATACATATCGTCGTATCGACACTTAAGTATTGATATAATACTGTATTGTGAGGTCCCTTGGCAATTCCCAGCCCTACTGGTCTATACTAGTCTCCAGCATGGTGCATCTGAAACCAGCATGATCATATCGGTTGTGATAATGATGCCAGAGATGTATTATATCATGTTGTAGTCACTGTAAATGGATTTGATGATGCTTCATCTGCTCCTTAAAGGGAAATTCCTAAAACGTTCAACTTCGTGTTGTGTTGTGTTGTGTTGCAACCATGCTGTGTTGTCATGTTGCGTTGTCGTCTTAGGTCTCTCTTTCTGTGGAGTTGATGTGTGTTTTGTCCGATATTTATATTGTATTTATTTATTTATTTTTAATCCCCAGGCCCCCCGTCCCCACAGGAGGACTTTTGGTAGGCCGTCATTGTAAAAAATAATTTGTTCTTAACCGACTTGCCTAGTTAAATAAAATAAATAAATATTTTTATTAATAAAAACGAAATCTACAGCACCACCTTAACATCAACATGTGAAAATGTCACGTTTCTATATGTTGTAGTAAAAAGAGAGGTGAGTGTTTCTAATGACAACCAACTAGTAGGCAATTCCTACCCATAATTGGTTAAAATCCCTTGACGCAGACCAAAGATGTCATTGGAAACAATCCATTTTTTTTATTACTACAAAACACAGAAACAAAACATTTTCACATATTATGTTGATGTTAGGAGGGTGCTGGAGATGAATGAATGGTAAAAATTTCCCTTTAAGAAAGTGAGTTCTATTCCATTAGAGCTGATGTGGGGGGGGGGACCAATAGAAGATAAATCATTTATCTCTATGGGAAAAGCACTGAACAGAGGAAATGTAGCTGTCCATCAGTAATATAATGACTCTATAAATGGAGAGGCTGTTTCCCTCACTCCTTCAGCTCCTATCAAGTGGTTGCAGACAAACCTCAGGGATCATTACTTAGGCTACCCCTGCATGTCTAACAAACACACACCTTACAGCCACGTCCCTTCTGCTCCCCAGCCCAGTGAGTAGACAAAGCTTGCTACTGTACTGTTCTTCTGTCCTACTCAGCACAACGAGACATAACCAGCTTTAAGAGCAGACATAAACACACTAATGTGCCTAGCTAATGCAGTAACGGGCAGAGAGAGACTCCACATTTAGGGAGATGTTTTGTAAGTGCTCGACTTCGCTCCTACTCTCTCCTCCATCCCCCACTTCCTCCTCAGCCATCATCTTGACTTCCATTGCTGTGAGAGGGAGTTTAAAATCTGTCTAACGTTTTAAGAGAGTGCTGCGTTGCTTTACAACTCTAAACATGCGGCTTCGTATATAAAGACGGGACGGGACGGGGGGGCAGGACGGAAGAAACGAATGCTTCAGACAATCTATTATTCATCCTGGAAAGGGTGTGTGATTCTTCACTGAGCAAAAACATCGTAAAGGGAAGAACACAAGGTTGGCGCTACCCTGTTAGATTATAGCTGGTCGTCGTCGGGAGGAGGGACAGGAGAGACTCAATGTCTAATGGGTGACAAGCTTATTCCTCTTCCTTCCTCAGATAGGCACACATGGTTACACCACTGCTTATAACTATAATAATATTATTATTCTAAGTTAACTGTCGAAGACGTGCCAAATGAACGATATCCATCTCAGGGATCCAGCTGTGCATTTGGTTTGCTAGATGGCAAGTTAGAAAGAACAAGCGTCTTTGCTTACAGCAGAGACATTCAATGCCCTCCTGGATAATGATTCATGTTGCTTAATAAAAAAATAAAAAGACTTCCTGTAATACTGGAGACCCCGGTATGGTACAGAAACAGAATGAACCCTACTGGTTTCTAGTAATCACCCACACAGTGTTTGCATCCCAAATGGAACACTATTCCCTATGTAGTCCACTACGGGCACTGGTTAAAAGTAGGGAATAGGGTGCCAAAGTAGGAAATAGGGTGCCCTTTGGGACGCCACAAGTGAGAAAACAGGAAAATTGTATTAAACCAATCTGCCCATGAGTGGTGTCTTATCTAACACCTCCACCAAGACAACGCATCAGCCTCTCTCTCACTTAGTAGCCTACTACATCTCAATGACTTTGGTTATTAAAACAACTATGCAGACAAGTTCTTGCCTGGTTTAGATCTGATCTGTTGGGAAGATATCAGTTCGTCTCAGTGGTTGGTTTGTTCTCTGACAAATCAATGGCAAGTTCCAGTGTTCCTCAAGGTTCCGTTTAAGGACCACTATTGTTTTCACTATATATTTTAACTCTTGGTGATGTCATTCGGAAACACAAAAGACAACTTTCACTGCTATGCAGACGACACACAGCTGTAAATTCCGATGAAACATGGTGAAGCCCCAAAATTGCCTACCATGGAAGCCTGTGTTTCAGACACAAGGAAGAGGATAGCGGCAAATGTTTTACTTTTAAACTCGGACAAAACAGAGATGATAGTTCTAGGTCCCAAGAAACAAAGAGATCTACTGTTTGATCTGACAATGAATCTCAATTGGTTGTACAGTCATTTCAAATAAAACTGTGAAGGATCAAGGCATTACTTTGGATCATGATCCCTCTTTTCACAAACATAAAAATTAATCTTAAGACTAGCTTTTTAACATCTTCGTAACATTGAAAAAATCTGAAACTTTTGCCTAAAAATGAAGCAGAAAAACAAATCCATACTTTTGTCACGTTAAGATTAGACTACTGCAATGCTCTACTCTCCGGCTACCCAGATAATGTACTAAATACACTTCAGCTGAAAAACGTCTGCTAGAATCTTGACTAGAACCAAAAATATATATTGTATTACTCCCGTGCTAGCCTCTCTACACTCGCTTCCTCTTAAGGCTAGGGCTGATTTCAAGGTTTTACTGCTAACCTACAAAGCATTACATGGGCTTGCTCCTACCAAATCTCTACGATTTGGTCTAGCCTTACATATGCCTACACTTAATGCTGGAATCACAAGACGCTGGCCTCGTTATTGTTCCAAGAATTTTAAGCAAATAGCTGGAGGCGGGCCTTTTTATAGAATGGTCTGCCTATCCATGTGAAAGAATCAGACTTTACTGAACGTTTACGTCTTCTCTCAGTAGATTGAGTGCAGTCTGGCCCAGTGGTGCAGAGGTGAACGGCAAGGCACTGGATTGACGAAACACAGTCTCTGCGGCTCAGTTCACTCCACTGGGATTCTCTGCCTCAGAATTAACTTTCGGATATCAGAGCGGCGATAACTTACCTGCATTACGACCAGGAATTCAACTTTCTCGAATTGGATCTTTTATTTATACCCCCCAGGGAAATTGAACTTATTCCATAGGCTGCTCCAAAACGCCACCAGCGGAGAAGTAGTATTCGGTGTGGACTTCTAGTCTGACTCAGGAGGCGTGCAAACCATCCACCACTTCAGAGTATATTACTCGCTAATGTTCAGTCTCTGGACAATAAGGTAGACGAGTTCAGGGCGAGGATCCGCTTCCGGAGAGACATTAGGGACTTTAACATATGAGTCCGTGACAGAGTGTCCCCCTCCGAATATACTGTCCCTGTCCATTCAGCCAGCTGGGTTCTCAGTACATCACACAGACAGGAATAAAGAACTCTCCTGGAAGAAGAAAGACGGTGGTGTATGTTTCATGATTAACAACTCATGGTGTGATTGTGATAACATACAGAAAGTCCTTTTGTTCACCCGACATAGAATACCTCACAATCAAATCCGATCGTATTACCTCCCAAGAGAACTGTCTTGCTATAGTCACAGCTGTGTATATTCTCCCACAAGCCAATACCACAACGGCCCTCAAGGAAGTTCATTGGACTTCATGCAAACTGGAAACCACATATCCTGAGGGCGCATTTATTGTAGCTGGGGATTTTAACAAAGCAAATTTTTGAAAAATGCTACCGAAATTCTAACACATTGACTGTAGTACTCGCACTGGGAAAACACTCGTCCACTTCTATCCTACAAGGCCCTCCCCCACACTTCCTTCGGGCAAATCAGATCACGACTCCATTTTGCTCCTCCCTCCCTATAGGCAGAAACTCAAACAAGAAGTAGCCCTGCTAAGGTCTATTCAATGCTGGTCTGACCAATCGGAATCCATGCTACAAGATTGTTTTGATCACGTGGACTGGGATATGTTAATAACGTTGACGCATACACAGACATGATGACCCAAACCATAAACCGTGGATAGATGGCAACATACGCGCTAAACTGAAAGCACAAACCACCACATTTGACCATAGCAAGGTGACTGGGAATAAGGCTGAATACAAACAGTGTAGTTATTCCCTCTGTAAGGCAATCAAACAGGCAAAACGTCAGTACAGAGACAAACTGGAGTTGCTGATCAGACACGAGACGTATGTGGCAGGGTCTACAGACTATCACGGATTACAAAGGGAAAACCAGCCACGTCACGGACACCGACGTCTTGCTCCCACACAAGCTACAGTGAGGGGAAAAAAGTATATGATCCCCTGCTGATTTTGTACGTTTGCCAACTGACAAAGAAATGATCAGTCTATAATTTTAATGGTAGGTTTATTTGAACAGTGAGAGACAGAATAACAAACAAATCCTGAAAAATGCATGTGAAAAATGTTATAAAATGATTTGCATTTTAATGAGGGAAATAAGTATTTGACCCCTCTGCAAAACATGACTTGGTACTTGGTGGCAAAACCCTTGTTGGCAATCACAGAGGTCAGACGTTTCTTGTAGTTGGCCACCAGGTTTGCACACATCTCAGGAGGGATTTTGTCCCACTCCTCTTTGCAGATCTTCTCCAAGTCATTAAGGTTTCGAGGCTGACGTTTGGCAACTCGAACCTTCAGATCCCTCCACAGATTTTCTATGGGATTAAGGTCTGGAGACTGGCTAGGCCACTCCAGGACCTTAATGTGCTTCTTCTTGAGCCACTCCTTTGTTGCCTTGGCCGTGTGTTTTGGGTCATTGTCATGCTGGAATACCCATCCGCGACCCATATTCAATGCCCTGGCTGAGGGAAGGAGGTTCTCACCCAAGATTTGACGGTACATGGCCCCGTCCATCGTCCCTTTGATGAGGTTAAGTTGTCCTGTCCCCTTAGCAGAAAAACACCCCCAAAGCATAATGTTTCCACCTCCATGTTTGACAGTGGGGATGGTGTTCTTAGGGTCATATGCAGCATTCCTCCTCCTCCAAACACGGCGAGTTGATGTCAAAGAGCTTCATTTTGGTCTCATCTGACCACAACACTTTCACCCAGTTGTCCTCTGAGTGATTTAGATGTTCATTGGCAAACTTCAGACGGGCATATATATGTGCTTTCTTGAGCAGGGGGACCTCGCGGGCGCTGCAGGATTTCAGTCTTTCACAGCGTAGCGTGTTACCAACTGTTTTCTTGGTGACTATGGTCCCAGCTGCCTTGAGATCATTGACAAGATCCTCCCATGTAGTTCTGGGCTGATTCCTCACCGTTCTCATGATCATTGCAACTCCACGAGGTGAGATCTTGCATGGAGCCCCAGGCTGAGGGATATTGACAGTTATTTTGTGTTTCTTCCATTTGCGAATAATCACACCAAATGTTGTCACCTTCTCACCAAGCTGCTTGGCGATGGTCTTGTAGCCCATTCCAGCCTTGTGTAGGTCTACAAACTTGTCCCTGACATCCTTGGAGAGCTCTTTGGTCTTGGCCATGGTGGAGAGTTTGGAATCTGATTGATTGATTGCTTCTGTGGACAGGTGTCTTTTTTACAGGTAACAAGCTGCGGTTAGGAGCACTCCCTTTAAGAGTGTGCTCCTAATCTCAGCTCGTTACCTGTATAAAAGACACCTGGGAGCCAGAAATATTTCTGATTGAGAGGGGGTCAAATACTTATTTCCCTCATTAAAATGCAAATCAATTTATAACATTTCTGACATGCATTTTTGTTGTTATTCTGTCTCTCACTGTTCAAATAAACCTACCATTAAAATTATAGACTGATCCTTTCTTTGTCAGTGGGCAAACGTACAAAATCAGCAGGGGATCAAATACTTTTTTCCCCCCACTGTATTGTAAACTTTCATTCATATGCTAGGTTGTAGCAACCTCGTGATGGTACAGTAACAGTACAGGGACACTGAGTATCATGTAGTAGCCTAAATCTATCAATGCCACACTGAGATGGGTGAATGGAATATGAATGACTGTCATCCAATATGCTGTAATAGAAATAAGGCTCATACATTTTTTATTTATTTTTTAAATGATCGTCCTCCTCCATCTTAAACTGCACCGACCGCCACTGTGGTCTGTTGATATCCTTCTGGTGGTGTGGGGACTGTGCTTTGGGCAATGTTGGTGGGGTTATATCCTGCCTGGTTGGCCCTGTCCGGGGATATCGCTGGACTGGGCCACAGCGTCCCCCTGACCTGCTACCTTATCCCCGACCTGCTACCTTATCCCCGACCTGCTACCTTATCCCCGACCTGCTACCTTATCCCCGACCTGCTACCTTATCCCCGACCTGCTACCTTATCCCCGACCTGCTACCTTATCCCCGGACCTGCTACCTTATCCCCGGACCTGCTACCTTATCCCCGACCTGCTACCTTATCCCCAACCTGCTGATTCAACTCTCTCTCTCCCACACCTGCTGTCTCAACCTCTGAAAACTCAGCTATGAAAAGCCAACTGACATTTACTCCTGATGTGCTGACCTGTTTCACCCTCGACAACCACTGATGATTATTATTATTATTATTTCACCCTGCTGGTCATCTATGAACATCTTGAAGAACAATCTGGCCTTAATGGCCATGTACTCTTATAAATGCAGACAAAACAAACAAAGTCCCCAGCAAACAAAAAATGCACAGTTGAAGAAAAACCATTAGCAAAGTGTAATAAAGCTTGATTTCATGCCTTCAGCACCGTTCCATTAGCAGACTACAGAGAAGGTTGTTGGATTACAAACAGATATTTCATTACAGAAGTTCATTAATGACAAAAATAAGAAAATAGACGACCAACAAAACTCCCATTATCTCATTAATCACAATGAATAAACCCTCTGCAATGTAACACATCATTCTATTTTAATAGTGTGTGTGTGTGTGTGTGTGTGTGTGTGGCAACGGTATGAGTCTCTCTCCGTCTCACCTGTGTGTGTGCGCGAGTCTCTCTGTGTGTGTACCTGTATGCGTATCGCTCTGTCGCAAAGGTGTGTGTGTGTGTGTGTGTGTGTGTGTGTGTGTGCAAGTCTCTCTTTTGTGTGTGTGTGTGTGTGTGTCTCACCTGTGTCCATCTGCCACACATACACTGAGCCATCAGAGCAGCCCACCACCAGATAGTCATCACAGGGGCGCCACTTGATGACCTGGATGGGGAAGAGGTGTCGGGACGCCAGCATGATGCACTTCCTCTCCCGCAGGCTGAGCAGACCCACGGAGTGGTCACTGGCCACAGAGCACACACAGTGCTGAACACGATTCTGTCGGGGTCCAGAGAGGAGAGAGAGAGCTAATTATCAAAATCCAGAAAAGAGCTGTTCAATTCTTCAACCACCTAAAAGGAAGTGATTCTCAAACCTTCCATAACAAAGCCATCACCTACAGAGAGATGAACCTGGAGAAGAGTCTCTTAAGCAAGCTGGTCCTGGGGCTCTGTTCACAAACACAAACAGACCCCACAGAGCCCCAGGACAGCAACACAATTAGACCCAACCAAATCATGAGAAAACAAAAAGATAATTACTTGACACATTGGAAAGAATTAACAAAAAACAGAGAAACTAGAATGCTATTGGTCCCTAAACAGAAACTACACAGTGGCAGAATACCTGACCACTGTGACTGACCCAAACTTAAGGAAAGCTTTGACTATGCACAGACTCAGTGAGCATAGCCTTGCTATTGAGAGAGGCCGCCGTAGGCAGACCTGGCTCTAAAGAGAAGACAGGCTATGTGCAACACTGCCAACTAAATGAGGTGGAACTGAGCTGCACTTCCTAACCTCCAGCCAAATGTATGACCATATTAGAGACACGTATTTCCCTCAGATTACACAGATCCACAAAGAATTTGAAAACAAACCCAATTTTGATAAACTCCCATATCTACTGGGTGAAATACCACAGGGTGACATCACAGCAGCAAGATGTGTGACCTGTTGCCACAAGAAAAGGGCAACCAGTGGAGCACAAAGACCATTGTAAAAACAATGGATATTTATGTTGATTTTTTTTCCCTTTTGTACTTTAATTATTTGCTCATCGCTACAACACTAAATATTGACATAATATGACATTTGAAATGTCTTTATTCTTTTGGAACTTCTGTGAGTGTAATGATTACTGTTCATTTTATTGTTGATTTAACTTCTGTTTATTATCTACTTCACTTGCTTTGGCAATGTTAACATATGTTTCCCATGTCAATAAAGCCCTTCGAATTGAATTGAGAGAGCGAGAGAGTTACAGGCTTCCATAGAGGATCAGTAGAAGGATAACAGAGTGGTCACACAGCTGAACACAAGGCTGTAGGCCCAGACCAGAGAGGTGTTCTACAGTAATCAGGCCCAGACCAGAGAGAGGTTCTACAGTAATCAGGCCCAGACCAGAGAGAGGTTCTACAGTAATCAGGCCCAGACCAGAGAGAGGTTCTACAGTAATCAGGCCCAGACCAGAGAGGTGTTCTACAGTAATCAGGCCCAGACCAGAGAGGTTTTCTACAGTAATCAGGCCCAGACCAGAGAGGTGTTCTACAGTAATCAGGCCCAGACCAGAGAGGTGTTCTACAGTAATCAGGCCCAGACCAGAGAGGTGTTCTACAGTAATCAGGCCCAGACCAGAGAGGTGTTCTACAGTAATCATGCCCAGACCAGAGAGGTGTTCTACAGTAATCAGGCCCAGACCAGAGAGGTGTTTCTACAGTAATCAGGCCCAGACAGAGAGAGGTTCTACAGTATCAGGCCCAGACCAGAGAGAGGTTCTACAGTAATCAGGCCCAGACCAGAGAGGTGTTCTACAGTAATCAGGCCCAGACCAGAGAGGTGTTCTACAGTAATCAGGCCCAGACCAGAGAGGTGTTTCTACAGTAATCAGGCCCAGACCAGAGAGGTGTTCTACAGTAATCAGGCCCAGAACCAGAGAGGTGTTCTACAGTAATCAGGCCCAGACCAGAGAGGTGTTCTACAGTAATCAGGCCCAGACCAGAGAGGTGTTCTACAGTATCAGGCCCAGACCAGAGAGGGTTCTACAGTAATCAGGCCCAGACCAAGAGAGGTGTTCTACAGTAATCAGGGCCCAGACCAGAGAGGTGTTCTACAGTAATCTAGGCCCAGACCAGAGAGGTGTTCTACAGTAATCAGGCCCAGACCAGAGAGGTGTTCTACAAGTAATCAGGCCCAGACCAGAGAGGTGTTCTACAGTAATCAGGCCCAGACCAGAGAGAGTGTTCTACAGTAATCAGGCCCCAGACCAGAGAGGTGTTCTACAGTAATCAGGCCCAGACCAAGAGGTGTTCTACAGTAATCAGGCCCAGACCAGAGAGGTGTTTCTACAGTAATCAGGCCCAGACCAGAGAGGTGTTTCTACAGTAATCAGGCCCAGACCAGAGAGGTGTTCTACAGTAATCAGGCCCAGACCAGAGAGGTGTTCTACAGTAATCAGGCCCAGACCAGAAGCCAGAGAGGTGTTCTACAGTAATCAGGCCCAGACCAGAGAGGTGTTCTACAGTAATCAGGCCCAGACCAGAGAGGTGTTCTACAGTAATCGGCCCAGACCAGAGAGGTGTTCTACAGTAATCAGGCCCCCAGACCAGAGAGGTGTTCTACAGTAATCAGGCCCAGACCAGAGAGGTGTTCTACAGTAATCAGGCCCAGACCAGAGAGGTGTTTACAGTAATGCAGCCCAGACCAGAGAGGTGTTCTACAGTAATCAGGCCCAGACCAGAGAGGTGTTCTACAGTAATCAGGCCCAGACCAGAGAGGTGTTCTACAGTAATCAGGCCCAGACCAGAGAGGTGTTCTACAGTAATCAGGCCCAGACCAGAGAGGTGTTCTACAGTAATCAGGCCCAGACCAGAGAGGTGTTCTACAGTAATCAGGCCCAGACCAGAGAGGTGTTCTACAGTAATCAGGCCCAGACCAGAGAGGTGTTCTACAGTAATCAGGCCCAGACCAGAGAGGTGTTCTACAGTAATCAGGCCCAGACCAGAGAGGTGTTCTACAGTAATCAGGCCCAGACCAGAGAGGTGTTCTACAGTAATCAGGCCCAGACCAGAGAGGTGTTCTACAGTAATCAGGCCCAGACCAGAGAGGTGTTCTACAGTAATCAGGCCCAGACCAGAGAGGTGTTCTACAGTAATCAGGCCCAGACCAGAGAGGTGTTCTACAGTAATCAGGCCCAGACCAGAGAGGTGTTCTACAGTAATCAGGCCCAGACCAGAGAGGTGTTCTACAGTAATCAGGCCCAGACCAGAGAGGTGTTCTACAGTAATCAGGCCCAGACCAGAGAGGTGTTCTACAGTAATCAGGCCCAGACCAGAGAGGTGTTCTACAGTAATCAGGCCCAGACCAGAGAGGTGTTCTACAGTAATCAGGCCCAGACCAGAGAGGTGTTCTACAGTAATCAGGCCCAGACCAGAGAGGTGTTCTACAGTAATCAGGCCCAGACCAGAGAGGGTGTTCTACAGTAATCAGGCCCAGACCAGAGAGGTGTTCTACAGTAATCAGGCCCAGACCAGAGAGGTGTTCTACAGTAATCAGGCCCAGACCAGAGAGGTGTTCTACAGTAATCAGGCCCAGACCAGAGAGGTGTTCTACAGTAATCAGGCCCCAGACCAGAGAGGTGTTCTACAGTAATCAGGCCCAGACCAGAGAGGTGTTCTACAGTAATCAGGCCCAGACCAGAGAGGTGTTCTACAGTAATCAGGCCCAGACCAGAGAGGTGTCTACAGTAATCAGGCCCAGACCAGAGAGGTGTTCTACAGTAATCAGGCCCAGACCAGAGAGGTGTTCTACAGTAATCAGGCCCAGACCAGAGAGGTGTTCTACAGTAATCAGGCCCAGACCAGAGAGGTGTTCTACAGTAATCAGGCCCAGACAGAGAGGTGTTCTACAGTAATCAGGCCCAGACCAGAGAGGTGTTCTACAGTAATCAGGCCCAGACCAGAGAGGTGTTCTACAGTAATCAGGCCCAGACCAGAGAGGTGTTCTACAGTAATCAGGCCCAGACCAGAGAGGTGTTCTACAGTAATCAGGCCCAGACCGAGAGGTGTTCTACAGTAATCAGGCCCAGACCAGAGAGGTGTTCTACAGTAATCAGGCCCAGACCAGAGAGAGGTTCTACAGTAATCAGGCCCAGACCAGAGAGGTGTTCTACAGTAATCAGGCCCAGACCAGAGAGGTGTTCTACAGTAATCAGGCCCAGACCAGAGAGGTGTTCTACAGTAATCAGGCCCAGACCAGAGAGGTGTTCTACAGTAATCAGGCCCAGACCAGAGAGGTGTTCTACCAGTAATCAGGGCCCCGACCAGAGAGGTGTTTCTACAGTAATCAGGCCCAGACCAGAGAGGTGTTCTACAGTAATCAGGCCCAGACCAGAGAAGGTGTTCTACAGTAAATCAGGCCCAGACCAGAGAGAGGTTCTACAGTAATCAGGCCCAGACCAGAGAGGTGTTCTACAGTATCAGGCCAGACCAGAGAGGTGTTCTACAGTAATCAGGCCCAGACCAGAGAGGTGTTCTACAGTAATCAGGCCCAGACCAGAGAGGTGTCTACAGTAATCAGGCCCAGACCAGAGAGGTGTTCTACAAGTAATCAGGCCAGACCAGAGAGGTGTTCTACAGTAATCAGGCCCAGACCAGAGAGGTGTTCTACAGTAATCAGGCCCAGACCAGAGAGAGGTTCTACAGTAATCAGGCCCAGACCAGAGAGAGGTTCTACAGTAATCAGGCCCAGACCAGAGAGGTGTTCTACAGTAATCAGGCCCAGACCAGAGAGGTGTTCTACAGTAATCAGGCCCAGACCAGAGAGGTGTTCTACAGTAATCAGGCCCAGACCAGAGAGGTGTTCTACAGTAATCAGGCCCAGACCAGAGTCAGGTTGTTTTATCAAGGGAATACAACATTTGTATAATGTCATATCTGTCTCTTTGTGGAAGCAAGAGATGGATAAACACTAATATAATTAAGCAACAAAATACTGAACATAAAAAGGTATTGTTGCAGACGATGGACAAAAACAGCATACGTCATGACATTTAGAACGGCTGAATGAATGAATAGGTGAAACAGTACGGTCTGACCCTTCAATGGTGTCAATGACAATAGAACGGAACACAAACTCCATTTCCATGGTTACAACAATGAAATGTCCTGCTCCATTTTGATTAGGAATGATCTAAGAGCAAGGCGCATTTCAACTGGACAAAAGGACCTTTAAATGGCTGACATTTCAGGGTAGTGGAGTTGTTGCCGGGGAGAAAAAAAACCTTGTCAAGTTTATTTTTTCAAGTCATCAGGCAATAGTTAACTGATGAAAGTGAAATAAACAATAACAATGAACAGTAAACATTACACTCACAGAAGTTGGACCTGACTCCACACAGACACACAGACACACAGACTGCCCCACAGAGACACACCGCCCGCCCTACAGCACATCATGAAATACTGCCTCACACAGTGAAAAGCACTGCACTATACAACCTGGCTGGAGGTTATTACAGTACAGGGACACACAGGGACACAGAAACACACTGGGACACAGAAACACACTGGGACACAGAAACACACTGGGACACAGAAACACACTGGGACACAGAAACACACAGGGACACAGAAACACACAGGGACACAGAAACACACTGGGACACAGAAACACACAGGGACACAGAAACACACTGGGACACAGAAACACACAGAAACACACATGGACACAGAAACACATAGAAACACACATGGACACAGAAACACACATGGACACAGAAACACACATGGACACAGAAACACACTGGGACACACTGGGACACACTGGGACACAAACACACAGAAACACACTGGGACACAGAAACACACAGAAACACACTGGGACACAGAAACACACAGAAACACACTGGGACACAGAAACACACAGAAACAAACAGAAACACACAGGGACACAGAAACACACAGAAACACACTGGGACACAGAAACACACAGAGACACACTGGGACACACTGGGACAAACAGAAACACACTGGGACAAACAGAAACACACTGGGACAAACAGAAACACACTGGGACAAACAGAAACACACTGGGACACAGAAACACACTGGGACACAGAAACACACTGGGACACAGAAACACACTGGGACACAGAAACACACTGGGACACAAACACACTGGGACACAGAAACACACTGGGACACAGAAACACACAGGGACACAGAAACACACAGGGACACAGAAACACACAGGGACACAGAAACACACTGGGACACACTGGGACACAGAAACACACAGGGACACAGAAACACACTGGGACACACTGGGACACAGAAACACACAGGGACACAGAAACACACAGGGACACAGAAACACACAGGGACACACAGGGACACAGAAACACACGGACACACTGGGACACACTGGGACACACAGGGACACAGAAACACACTGGGACACAGAAACACACAGAAACACAGAAACCCACAGACACAGAAACACACAGGGACACAGAAACACACAGGGACACAGAAACACACAGGGACACAGAAACACACAGGGACACAGAAACACACAGGGACACACAGGGACACAGAAACACACTGGGACACACTGGGACACACTGGGACACACAGGGACACACAGGGACACAGAAACACACTGGGACACAGAAACACACAGAAACCCACAGACACAGAAACACACAGGGACACAGAAACACACAGGGACACAGAAACACACAGGGACACAGAAACACACAGGGACACAGAAACACACTGGGACACACAGAAACACACAGAAACACACAGAAACACACAGAAACACACAGAAACACACTGGGACACAGAAACCCACTGGGACACACAGAAACACACAGAAACACACAGAAACACACTGGGACACAGAAACACAAGGACACAGAAACACACTGGGACAGAAACACACAGGGACACAGAAACACACAGGGACACAGAAACACACAGAAACACACTGGGACACAGAAACACACAAACCCACGGACACAGAAACACACTGGGACACAGAAACACACAGGGACACAGAAACACACAGAAACACACTGGGACACAGAAACACACAGAAACACAGAAACCCACGGACACAGAAACACACAGAAACACACAGAAACACACTGGGACATAGAAACACACAGAAACACACAGGGACACAGAAACACAGAAACACACAGAAACACACTGGGACACAGAAACACACTGGGACACAGAAACACACTGGGACACAGAAACACACTGGGACACAGAAACACACTGGGACACAGAAACACACTGGGACACAGAAACACACTGGGACACAGAAACACACTGGGACACAGAAACACACTCCGGTACAACAGGTGCATGGTACAATGACAGTAAATATTCAAAACAAAACAATAGAACGGAACACAAAGTTATTTAGAATCTTGACTGGCTGCATCACCGCTTGGGTATGGCAGCTGCTTGGCATTTGACCACAATCAAAATGGCTACCCGGACAACCTGCAATTATCCATTTGTCGCATTAACTCTGTTGCACAGACTCTTCACACACACTGCTGCTGTCACTTTACCCCTAACGAACAGTATATATATATCTACCCCTACCTACAGTATATATCTACCCCTACCTACATATACATATCTGCCCCTACCTACATCTACCCCTACCCATACCTACATCTACCCATACCTACAGTATATATCTACCCCTACCTACAGTATATATCTACCCCTACCTACAGTATATATCTACCCCTACCTACATATACATATCTACCCCTACCTACAGTATATATCTACCCCTACCTACAGTATATATCTACCCCTACCTACAGTATATATCTACCCCTACCTACAGTATATATCTACCCCTACCTACAGTATATATCTAACCCTACCTACAGTATATATCTACCCCTACCTACAGTATATATCTACCCCTACCTACATATACATATCTACACACCCCTACCTACAGTATATATCTACCCATACCTACAGTATATATCTACCCCTACCTACATATACATATCTGCCCCTACCTACATATACATATCTACCCCTACCTACATATACATATCTACCCCTACCTACAGTATATATATCTACCCCTACCTACATATACATATCTACACACCCCTACCTACAGTATATATCTACCCCTACCTACATATACATATCTGCCCCTACCTACATATACATATCTACCCCTACCTACATATACATATCTACCCCTACCTACATATATATATCTACCCCTACCTACATATATATATCTACCCCTACCTACATATACATATCTACCCCTACCTTTCAGTATACATATCTACCCCTACCTACAGTACATATCTACCCCTACCTACAGTACATATCTACCCCTACCTACAGTACATATCTACCCCTACCTACATATACATATCTACACACCCCTACCTACAGTACATATCTACACACCCCTACCTACATATACATATCTACACACCCCTACCTACATATACATATCTACACACCCCTACCTATAGTATACATATCTACACACCCCTACCTACAGTATACATATCTACCCCTACCTACAGTATATATCTACCCCTACCTACATATATATATCTACCCCTACCTACAGTATACATACCTACCCCTACCTACAGTGCATATCTACCCCTACCTACAGTATACATATCTACCCCTACCTACAGTATACATATCTACCCCTACCTACATATACATATCTACCCCTACCTACATATACATATCTACCCCTACCTACATATACATATCTACCCCTAACTACATATACATATCTACCCCTACCTACATATACATATCTACCCCTACCTACATATACATATCTACCCCTACCTACATATACATATCTACCCCTACCTACAGTACATATCTACCCCTACCTACAGTACATATCTACCCCTACCTACATATACATATCTACACACCCCTACCTACAGTATATATCTACCCATACCTACAGTATATATCTACCCCTACCTACAGTATATATATCTACCCCTACCTGCATATACATATCTACCCCTACCTGCATATACATATCTACCCCTACCTACATATATATCTACCCCTAACTACAGTACATATCTACCCCTACCTACATATACATATCTACCCCTACCTACATATACATATCTACCCTACCTACATATACATGTCTACCCCTACCTACATATACATGTCTACCCCTACCTACATATACATATCTACCCCTACCTACATATACATATCTACCCCTACCTACATATACATATCTACCCCTACCTACATATACATATCTACCCCTACCTACAGTATATATATCTACCCCTACCTACATATACATATCTACACACCCCTACCTACAGTATATATCTACCCCTACCTACATATACATATCTGCCCCTACCTACATATACATATCTACCCCTACCTACATATACATATCTACCCCTACCTACATATATATATCTACCCCTACCTACATATATATATCTACCCCTACCTACATATACATATCTACCCCTACCTTTCAGTATACATATCTACCCCTACCTACAGTACATATCTACCCCTACCTACAGTACATATCTACCCCTACCTACAGTACATATCTACCCCTACCTACATATACATATCTACACACCCCTACCTACATATACATATCTACACACCCCTACCTACATATACATATCTACACACCCCTACCTACATATACATATCTACACACCCCTACCTATAGTATACATATCTACACACCCCTACCTACAGTATACATATCTACCCCTACCTACAGTATATATCTACCCCTACCTACATATATATATCTACCCCTACCTACAGTATACATACCTACCCCTACCTACAGTGCATATCTACCCCTACCTACAGTATACATATCTACCCCTACCTACAGTATACATATCTACCCCTACCTACATATACATATCTACCCCTACCTACATATACATATCTACCCCTACCTACATATACATATCTACCCCTAACTACATATACATATCTACCCCTACCTACATATACATATCTACCCCTACCTACATATACATATCTACCCCTACCTACAGTACATATCTACCCCTACCTACAGTACATATCTACCCCTACCTACAGTATACATATCTACCCCTACCTACAGTATATATCTACCCATACCTACAGTATATATCTACCCCTACCTGCAGTATATATATCTACCCCTACCTGCATATACATATCTACCCCTACCTACAGTATATATCTACCCCTAACTACAGTACATATCTACCCCTACCTACATATACATATCTACCCCTACCTACATATACATATCTACCCTACCTACATATACATGTCTACCCCTACCTACATATACATGTCTACCCCTACCTACATATACATATCTACCCCTACCTACATATACATATCTACCCCTACCTACATATACATATCTACCCCTACCTACATATACATATCTACCCCTACCTACAGTAAATATCTACCCCTACCTACAGTACATATCTACCCCTACCTACAGTACATATCTACCCCTACCTACATATACATATCTACACACCCCTACCTACATATACATATCTACCCCTACCTACAGTATACATCTACCCCTACCTACAGTATACATATCTACCCCTACCTACATATATATATCTACCCCTACCTACATATATATATCTACCCCTACCTAGTATACATACCTACCCCTACCTACAGTATACATACCTACCCCTACCTACAGTATACATATCTACCCCTACCTACAGTATACATATCTACCCCTACCTACATATACATATCTACCCCTACCTACATATACATATCTACCCCTACCTACATATACATATCTACCCCTACCTACATATACATATCTACCCCTACCTACAGTACATATCTACCCCTACCTACATATACATATCTACCCCTACCTACAGTACATATCTACCCCTACCTACAGTACATATCTACCCCTACCTACATATACATATCTACCCCTACCTACAGTACATATCTACCCCTACCTACAGTATATATCTACCCCTACCTACATATACATATCTACACACCCCTACCTACAGTATATATCTACCCATACCTACAGTATATATCTACCCCTACCTACAGTATATATATATCTACCCCCACCTACATATACATATCTACCCCTACCTACAGTATATATCTACCCCTAACTACAGTACATATCTACCCCTACCTACATATACATATCTACACACCCCTACCTACATATACATATCTACCCCTACCTACAGTATACATCTACCCCTACCTACAGTATACATATCTACCCCTACCTACATATATATATATCTACCCCTACCTACATATATATATCTACCCCTACCTACAGTATACATACCTACCCCTACCTACAGTATACATACCTACCCCTACCTACAGTATACATACCTACCCCTACCTACAGTATACATATCTACCCCTACCTACAGTATACATATCTACCCCTACCTACAGTATACATATCTACCCCTACCTACATATACATATCTACCCCTACCTACATATACATATCTACCCCTACCTACATATACATATCTACCCTACCTACATATACATATCTACCCCTACCTACAGTACATATCTACCCCTACCTACATATACATATCTACACACCCCTACCTACATATACATATCTACACACCCCTACCTACATATACATATCTACACACCCCTACCTACATATACATATCTACACACCCCTACCTACATATACATATCTACCCCTACCTACATATACATATCTACCCTTACCTACAGTATACATATCTACCCCTACCTACAGTATATATATCTACCCCTACCTACATATACATATCTACCCCTACCTACAGTATATATATACCCCTAACTACAGTACATATCTACCCCTACCTACATATACATATCTACCCCTACCTACATATACATATCTACCCCTACCTACATATACATATCTACCCCTACCTACAGTACATATCTACCCCTACCTACATATATATATCTACCCCTACCTACATATACATATCTACCCCTACCTTTCAGTATACATATCTACCCCTACCTACAGTACATATCTACCCCTACCTACAGTACATATCTACCCCTACCTACATATACATATCTACACACCCCTACCTACATATACATATCTACACACCCCTACCTACATATACATATCTACACACCCCTACCTACATATACATATCTACACACCCCTACCTACATATACATATCTACACACCCCTACCTACATATACATATCTACACACCCCTACCTATAGTATACATATCTACACACCCCTACCTACAGTATACATATCTACCCCTACCTACAGTATATATCTACCCCTACCTACATATATATATCTACCCCTACCTACAGTATACATACCTACCCCTACCTACAGTGCATATCTACCCCTACCTACAGTATACATATCTACCCCTACCTACAGTATACATATCTACCCCTACCTACATATACATATCTACCCCTACCTACATATACATATCTACCCCTACCTACATATACATATCTACCCCTAACTACATATACATATCTACCCCTACCTACATATACATATCTACCCCTACCTACATATACATATCTACCCCTACCTACATATACATATCTACCCCTACCTACAGTACATATCTACCCCTACCTACAGTATATATCTACCCCTACCTACATATACATATCTACACACCCCTACCTACAGTATATATCTACCCATACCTACAGTATATATCTACCCCTACCTACAGTATATATATCTACCCCTACCTGCATATACATATCTACCCCTACCTACAGTATATATCTACCCCTAACTACAGTACATATCTACCCCTACCTACATATACATATCTACCCCTACCTACATATACATATCTACCCTACCTACATATACATGTCTACCCCTACCTACATATACATGTCTACCCCTACCTACATATACATATCTACCCCTACCTACATATACATATCTACCCCTACCTACATATACATATCTACCCCTACCTACATATACATATCTACCCCTACCTACATATACATATCTACCCCTACCTACAGTAAATATCTACCCCTACCTACAGTACATATCTACCCCTACCTACAGTACATATCTACACACCCCTACCTACATATACATATCTACACACCCCTACCTACATATACATATCTACCCCTACCTACAGTATACATCTACCCCTACCTACAGTATACATATCTACCCCTACCTACATATACATATCTACCCCTACCTACATATACATATCTACCCCTACCTACATATACATATCTACCCCTACCTACAGTACATATCTACCCCTACCTACATATACATATCTACCCCTACCTACAGTACATATCTACCCTTACCTACAGTACATATCTACCCCTACCTACAGTACATATCTACCCCTACCTACAGTATATATCTACCCCTACCTACATATACATATCTACACACCCCTACCTACAGTATATATCTACCCATACCTACAGTATATATCTACCCCTACCTACAGTATATATATCTACCCCTACCTACATATACATATCTTCCCTACCTACAGTATATATCTACCCCTAACTACAGTACATATCTACCCCTACCTACATATACATATCTACCCCTACCTACATATACATATCTACCCCTACCTACATATACATATCTACACACCCCTACCTACATATACATATCTACACACCCCTACCTACATATACATATCTACACACCCCTACCTACATATACATATCTACACACCCCTACCTACATATACATATCTACACACCCCTACCTACATATACATATCTACCCTTACCTACAGTATACATATCTACCCCTACCTACAGTATATATATCTACCCCTACCTACATATACATATCTACCCCTACCTACAGTATATATCTACCCCTAACTACAGTACATATCTACCCCTACCTACATATACATATCTACCCCTACCTACATATACATATCTACCCCTACCTACATATACATATCTACCCCTACCTACATATACATATCTACACACCCCTACCTACAGTACATATCTACACACCCCTACCTACATATACATATCTACACACCCCTACCTACATATACATATCTACACACCCCTACCTACATATACATATCTACACACCCCTACCTACATATACATATCTACACACCCCTACCTATAGTATACATATCTACACACCCCTACCTACATATACATATCTACACACCCCTACCTACATATACATATCTACCCCTACCTACATATACATATCTACACACCCCTACCTACATATACATATCTACCCACCCCTACCTACATATACATATCTACCCCTACCTACATATACATATCTACCCTTACCTACCCTTACCTACAGTATACATATCTACCCCTACCTACATATACATATCTACCCCTACCTACAGTATATATCTACCCCTACCTACAGTATACATATCTACCCCTACCTACAGTATACATATCTACCCCTACCTACAGTACATATCTACCCCTACCTACATATACATATCTACCCCTACCTACATATACATATCTACCCCTACCTACATATACATATCTACCCCTACCTACATATACATATCTACCCCTACCTACATATACATATCTACCCCTACCTACAGTACATATCTACCCCTACCTACAGTATATATATCTACCCCTACCTACATATACATATCTACCCCTACCTACAGTACATATCTACCCCTACCTACAGTATACATATCTACCCCTACATACAGTATACCTATCTTCCCCTACCTACATATACATATCTACCCCTACCTACAGTACATATCTACCCCTACCTACAGTATATATATCTACCCCTACCTACATATACATATCTACCCCTACCTACAGTATATATCTACCCCTACCTACATATACATATCTACCCCTACCTACATATACATATCTACCCCTACCTACAGTACATATCTACCCCTACCTACAGTACATATCTACCCCTACCTACAGTATACATATCTACCCCTACCTACAGTACATATCTACCCCTACCTACATATACATATCTACCCCTACCTACATATACATATCTACCCCTACCTACATATACATATCTACCCCTACCTACAGTACATATCTACCCCTACCTACAGTATACATATCTACCCCTACATACAGTATACCTATCTTCCCCTACCTACATATACATATCTACCCCTACCTACAGTACATATCTACCCCTACCTACAGTATATATATCTACCCCTACCTACATATACATATCTACCCCTACCTACAGTATATATCTACCCCTACCTACATATACATATCTACCCCTACCTACATATACATATCTACCCCTACCTACAGTACATATCTACCCCTACCTACAGTACATATCTACCCCTACCTACATATACATATCTACCCCTACCTACAGTATATATCTACCCATACCTACAGTATATATCTGCCCCTACCTACATATACATATCTGCCCCTACCTACATATACATATATCTACCCCTACCTACATACACATATCTACCCCTACCTACATATCTACCCCTACCTACAGTATACATATCTACCCCTACCTACATATACATATCTACACACCCCTACCTACATATACATATCTACACACCCCTACCTACATATACATATCTACACACCCCTACCTACATATACATATCTACACACCCCTACCTACATATACATATCTACACACCCCTACCTACATATCTACACACCCCTACCTACATATCTACACACCCCTACCTACATATCTACACACCCCTACCTACATATCTACACACCCCTACATACATATACATATCTACACACCCCTACCTACATATACATATCTACACACCCCTACCTACATATACATATCTACACACCCCTACCTACATATACATATCTACCCCTACCTACATATACATATCTACCCCTACCTACAGTATATATCTACCCCTACCTACAGTACATATCTACCCCTACCTACAGTACATATCTACCCCTACCTACATATACATATCTACCCCTACCTACATATACATATCTACACACCCCTACCTACATATACATATCTACACACCCCTACCTACATATACATATCTACCCCTACCTACAGTATTCATATCTACCCCTACCTACAGTATACATCTACCCCTACCTACATATATATATCTACCCCTACCTACAGTATATATCTACCCCTACCTACATATACATATCTACCCCTACCTACAGTATATATCTACCCCTACCTACATATACATATCTACACACCCCTACCTACATATACATATCTACACACCCCTACCTACATATACATATCTACCCCTACCTACAGTATACATATCTACCCCTACCTACAGTATACATATCTACCCCTACCTACAGTATACATCTACCCCTACCTACATATATATATCTACCCCTACCTACAGTATATATATCTACCCCTACCTACAGTATATATCTACCCCTACCTACATATACATATCTACCCCTACCTACAGTACATATCTACCCCTAACTACAGTATACATCTACCCCTACCTACATATATATATATATATATATCTACCCCTACCTACAGTATATATCTACCCCTACCTACATATACATATCTACCCCTACCTACATATACATATCTACCCCTACCTACATATACATATCTACACACCCCTACCTACATATGTATATCTACCCCTACCTACATATCTACCCCAATAACCTCCAACCCCTACACATCGACTTGGTACTGGTACTCCCCGTATATAGCCATGTTATTTTCTACTTCCTGTATATACCCATGTTATTTACTATTGTTTTATCTTATATTTAACACTGCATTGTTTGAAAAGGACCAGTAAGTATGCATTTCACTGTTAGTCTACACCTGTTGTCTACAAAGCATGTGACAAATAAAATGCAATTTGATTTGAAGAGGGAGAGACGGAAGGGAGGTAGGGAGAGACAGAGGGAGTTAGGGAGAGACAGAGGGAGAGACAGAGGGAGAGACAGGAGAGAGGGAGAGACAGAGGGAGAGACAGAGGGAGAGACAGAGGGAGAGACAGAGGGAGAGACAGAGGGAGAGACAGAGGGAGAGACAGAGGGAGAGACAGAGGGAGAGACAGAGGGAGAGACAGAGGGAGAGACAGAGGGAGAGACAGAGGAGTGACAGAGGGAGAGACAGAGGGAGGTAGGGAGAGACAGAGGGAGGTAGGGAGAGACAGAGGGAGGTAGGGAGAGACAGAGGGAGGTAGGGAGAGACAGAGGGAGGTAGGGAGAGACAGAGGGAGAGACAGAGGGAGGTAGGGAGAGACAGAGGGAGGTAGGGAGAGACAGAGGGAGGTAGGGAGAGACAGAGGGAGGTAGGGAGAGACAGAGGGAGGTAGGGAGAGACCAGAGGGAGGTAGGGAGAGACAGAGGGAGGTAGGGAGAGACAGAGGGAGGTAGGGAGAGACAGAGGGAGGTAGGGAGAGACAGAGGGAGGTAGGGAGAGACAGAGGGAGGTAGGGAGAGACAGAGGGAGGTAGGGAGAGACAGAGGGAGGTAGGGAGAGACAGAGGGAGGTAGGGAGAGACAGAGGGAGGTAGGAGAGAGAGGGAGGTAGGGAGAGACAGAGGGAGTTAGGGAGAGACAGAGGGAGTTAGGGAGAGACAGAGGGAGAGACAGAGGGAGAGACAGAGGGAGGTAGGGAGAGACAGAAGGGAGGTAGGGAGAGACAGAAGGGAGGTAGGGAGAGACAGAAGGGAGGTAGGGAGAGACAGAGGGAGGTAGGGAGAGACAGAGGGAGGTAGGGAGAGACAGAGGGAGGTAGGGAGAGACAGAGGGAGAGACAGAGGGAGGTAGGGAGAGAGGGAGGGAGAGGAACTGAAAGCAGACTAAATGGTGACGAGCGCTGACAGGCAATGTTCTGAGTGTTGATGTAGTGGTAGAGGAAACCTTGACCATGAGAGAGATGAGGGAGTGAGGAGGGAAGGAGAGAGGGGGATATCAGGACTACAAGGACAAATCACTCTTCATCACTGTCGTCCCTCCTGCCGCCACCGGCTGCTGCAGGGCAATTAACCATCCACCCCACACCACTCCAGGCTACAGAGCCTGACCGATTTATCGGTTGACCGATATTATCAGCCGATATTATCCTTTTACCAACGTATGTATCAGCTTTCTCAATCCACCGAACAAGGACTGATGTAAAATGCAGAGAAAACGCATGAGGAAACTAGCCGTTCTTCATAGAATAGGACTTTTATTATTGTATTTCATTATTTGCCCTGGAGAGGTAAGCCTGGAGAGCCATCTTGCCTTGGCACTCTACAGCAAGACTGGAACACTATCAGCCAACGCATCTATACAGCATTGATGTATGGGCTGTTGCTTGTCAGGGACTGGTTCAATTTCAAGATTCACCACCCACATCGATCCAGCTAACTACTTGATGCCATTCACCACGGGTGAGTGCATTCCGGAATCTTTGCGACATCGCTAAACTAAACCTCTTGAACCTCAGCCCTCACCCAACTCGAACCTCAGCCCTTACCTCAACCCTTACCCAACTCGCACCTCAGCCCTTACCTCAACCCTTACCCAACTCGAACCTCAGCCCTTACCTCAACCCTTACCCAACTCGCACCTCAGCCCTTACCTCAACCCTTACCGAACCTCAAACCTCACCCAACTCGAACCTCGAACCTCACCCAACTCGAACCTCGAACCTCACCCAACTTGGACCTCACCCAACTCGAACCTCGAACCTCACCCAACTCGAACCTCGAACCTCACCCAACTCGAACCTCGAACCTCACCCAACTCGAACCTCGACCCTCACCCAACTCGAACCTCGACCCTCACCCAACTCGAACCTCAACCCTCACCCAACTCGAACCTCAACCCTCACCCCAACTCGAACCTCAACCCTCACCCCAACTCGAACCCCAACTCGAACCGTAGCCATTTTAAAATGTCAACTTCAGTGGGATCCCGGATAGCAAGGACCGTTCACTGAGGCAACGCTCGGGGGCGTAAGGCAACGCTCGGGGGCGTAAGGCAACGCTCGGGGGCGTAAGGCAACGCTCGGGGGCGTAAGGCAACGCTGTGCCAGCTGTGAATTTTGCAATGATGTCTTTCCTTTCAAGTGACAACTACGAGAATTCAGTGGCTACAGCCCTACAAAAATCCATAAAAACACAGCTAAATACCAATACATTGAAAATATGTCTTCAGAGGCCAGTTTCTTCCTGGAATGAGTGCAGTGTCTCCTGTTCTCAATAGAGTAGCACAGTTTTTCATTAAAAAAAATTGTCTTTCTGGTGCTCCTAAATATTATGTGGTGTTTACATGAATGTTCTTGCCTCAAATGTAAGAAATCAGATTTTTCAATATCTTAGTAGGCAGTATTAAACACAATCTATAAAGATGTATATATTTTTTTAAATTCCAGCAATAAAAATAGACCTATCGGTAGACACGGTATATTGGTCCCTGGTGAGGTGTGGAGCCCGACTGATATGTGATTTTTGGATCCGATTTTAAAGTGGATATACTTTAAAATCGGATCCAAAAATTACATATCAGGCGGGCTCCTCACCTCACCAGGGTTATACTGTATCCAGCTAACACACCACCACCTCACCAGGGTTATACTGTATCCAGCTAACACACACACACACACACACCACCTCACCAGGGTTATACTGTATCCAGCTAACACACACACACACCACCTCACCAGGGTTATACTGTATCCAGCTAACACACACACACACACACCACCTCACCAGGGTTATACTGTATCCAGCTAACACACACACACACCACCTCACCAGGGTTATACTGTATCCAGCTAACACACACACACACACCACCTCACCAGGGTTATACTGTATCCAGCTAACACACACACACACACACACACACACACACACACCACCTCACCAGGGTTATACTGTATCCAGCTAACACACACACACACACCACCTCACCAGGATTATACTGTATCCAGCTAACACACACACACACCACCTCACCAGGGTTATACTGTATCCAGCTAACACACACACACACACACACACACACACACACCACCTCACCAGGGTTATACTGTATCCAGCTAACACACACACACACACACCACACACACACACCACCTCACCAGGGTTATACTGTATCCAGCTAACACACACACACACACCACCTCACCAGGGTTATACTGTATCCAGCTAACACACACACACACACCACCTCACCAGGGTTATACTGTATCCAGCTAACACACACACCACCTCACCAGGGTTATACTGTATCCAGCTAACACACACACACCACCTCACCAGGGTTATACTGCATCCAGCTAACACACACACACACACACACCACCTCACCAGGGTTATACTGTATCCAGCTAACACACACACACACACCACCTCACCAGGGTTATACTGTATCCAGCTAACACACACACACACACACACACACACACACACACACACACACACACACACACACACACCACCTCACCAGGGTTATACTGTATCCAGCTAACACACACACACACACACCACCTCACCAGGGTTATACTGTATACAGCTAACACACACACACACACACACACCACCTCACCAGGGTTATACTGTATCCAGCTAACACACACACACACACACACCACCTCACCAGGGTTATACTGTATCCAGCTAACACACACACACACACCACCTCACCAGGGTTATACTGTATACAGCTAACACACACACACACACACACCACCTCACCAGGGTTATACTGTATCCAGCTAACACACACACACACACACCACCTCACCAGGGTTATACTGTATCCAGCTAACACACACACACACACACACCACCTCACCAGGGTTATACTGTATCCAGCTAACACACACACACACACACACACACACACACACCACCTCACCAGGGTTATACTGTATCCAGCTAACACACACACACACACCACCTCACCAGGGTTATACTGTATCCAGCTAACACACACACACACACACACACACACACACACACCACCTCACCAGGGTTATACTGTATCCAGCTAACACACACACACACACACACACACACACACACACACACACACACCACCTCACCAGGGTTATACTGTATCCAGCTAACACACACACACACACACACCACCTCACCAGGGTTATACTGTATCCAGCTAACACACACACACACACACACACACCACCTCACCAGGGTTATACTGTATCCAGCTAACACACACACACACCACCTCACCAGGGTTATACTGTATCCAGCTAACACACACACACACACACACCACCTCACCAGGGTTATACTGTATCCAGCTAACACACACACACACACACACACACACACCACCTCACCAGGGTTATACTGTATCCAGCTAACACACACACACACACACACACACCACCTCACCAGGGTTATACTGTATCCAGCTAACACACACACACACACACACCACCTCACCAGGGTTATACTGTATCCAGCTAACACACACACACACACACACACACCACCTCACCAGGGTTATACTGTATCCAGCTAACACACACACACCACCTCACCAGGGTTATACTGCATCCAGCTAACACACACACACACACACACCACCTCACCAGGGTTATACTGTATCCAGCTAACACACACACACCACCTCACCAGGGTTATACTGCATCCAGCTAACACACACACACACACACACACACACACACACACACACACCACCTCACCAGGGTTATACTGTATCCAGCTAACACACACACACACACCACCTCACCAGGGTTATACTGTATCCAGCTAACACACACACACACACACACCACCTCACCAGGGTTATACTGTATCCAGCTAACACACACACACACACCACCTCACCAGGGTTATACTGTATCCAGCTAACACACACACCACCTCACCAGGGTTATACTGCATCCAGCTAACACACACACACACACACACCACCTCACCAGGGTTATACTGTATCCAGCTAACACACACACACACACACACACACCACCTCACCAGGGTTATACTGTATCCAGCTAACACACACACACACACACACACACACACACACACCACCTCACCAGGGTTATACTGTATCCAGCTAACACACACACACACCACCTCACCAGGGTTATACTGTATACAGCTAACACACACACACACACACACACCACCTCACCAGGGTTATACTGTATCCAGCTAACACACACACACACACACACCACCTCACCAGGGTTATACTGTATCCAGCTAACACACACACACACACCACCTCACCAGGGTTATACTGTATACAGCTAACACACACACACACACACACACCACCTCACCAGGGTTATACTGTATCCAGCTAACACACACACACACACACCACCTCACCAGGGTTATACTGTATCCAGCTAACACACACACACACACACACACCACCTCACCAGGGTTATACTGTATCCAGCTAACACACACACACACACACACACACACACACACAACCACCTCACCAGGGTTATACTGTATCCAGCTAACACACACACACACACCACCTCACCAGGGTTATACTGTATCCAGCTAACACACACACACACACACACACACACACACACACCACCTCACCAGGGTTATACTGTATCCAGCTAACACACACACATCACACACACACACACACCCACACACCACACACCACCACCACTCACCAGGGTTATACTGTATCCAGCTAACACACACACACACACACACCCACACCACCTCACCAGGGTTATACTGTATCCAGCTAACACACACACACACACACACACACACACCACCACCTCACCCAGGGTTATACTGTATCCAGCTAAACACCACACAACACCACACCACCGCACCAGGGTTATTACTGTATCCAGCTACACACACACACACACACACACCACCTTCACGCAGGTTATTACTGTATCCGCTAACCACACACACACACACACACACACCACACACCACCTCACCAGGGTTATACTGTATCCAGCTAACACACACACACACACACACACCACCACCTCACCAGGGTTATACTGTATCCAGCTAACACACACACACACACACACACCTCACCAGGGTTATACTGTATCCAGCTAACACACACACACACACCACACACCACCAGGGTTATACTGTATCCAGCTAACACACACACACCACCTCACCAGGGTTATACTGCATCCAGCTAACACACACACACACACACACCACCTCACCAGGGTTATACTGTATCCAGCTAACACACACACACCACCTCACCAGGGTTATACTGCATCCAGCTAACACACACACACACACACACACACACACACACACACCACCTCACCAGGGTTATACTGTATCCAGCTAACACACACACACACACCACCTCACCAGGGTTATACTGTATCCAGCTAACACACACACACACACACACCACCTCACCAGGGTTATACTGTATCCAGCTAACACACACACACACACCACCTCACCAGGGTTATACTGTATCCAGCTAACACACACACACACACACACACACCACCTCACCAGGGTTATACTGTATCCAGCTAACACACACACACACACACACACCACCACCTCACCAGGGTTATACTGTATCCAGCTAACACACACACACACACACCAACACCTCACCAGGGTTATACTGTATCCAGCTAACACACACACACACACACACCACCTCACCAGGGTTATACTGTATCCAGCTAACACACACACCACCTCACCAGGGTTATACTGTATCCAGCTAACACACACACACACACCACACCACCTCACCAGGGTTATACTGTATCCAGCTAACACACACACACACACCACCTCACCAGGGTTATACTGTATCCAGCTAACACACACACACACACACACACACACACCACCTCACCAGGGTTATACTGTATCCAGCTAACACACACACACACACACACACACCACCTCACCAGGGTTATACTGTATCCAGCTAACACACACACACACACACACCACCTCACCAGGGTTATACTGTATCCAGCTAACACACACACACACACACCACCTCACCAGGGTTATACTGTATCCAGCTAACACACACACCACCTCACCAGGGTTATACTGTATCCAGCTAACACACACACCACCTCACCAGGGTTATACTGTATCCAGCTAACACAAGTCAAGGCTATTATACTGTACAAGGACTAGAGTCTGTATCCAGGGCCAAAAGCAGGGTTAGACAGACAGTGGGAAGTGTATGGGTGAAATACAGAGAGCCTTTAACAACGCTCTGGAGAAGACTGCTGCTCAGGGTCATCTTTATGAACCAATCAGCTTGGATGTTGGATGTACTAAGGAGGACGAGGAAGAGGAGCCATCCAGACAGACACAGGTAACTCCCCAACAGGGATTATGGATCCCTCCATCCCTCCAGCATCGCTCTCTCTCTCTCTCACGTATCAATTAAATGTCCCGCTCCTTAAGTATCGACGTGCTGTAAAGTAGCTGCATAACTAAACAGGTCATTAAGAGCAGAATAGACACCTTTACTTACAGTGTGGACCAGTCTCATGTAATGGACACCAATTTGGTACCTGTCATTCAGACAGAGAGACAGACAGAGAGGATAGAAGAGAATACTTGGCTGCTGAGGGAGGGATGGACGGATGGATGGACGGATGGATGGACGGATGGATGGACGGACGGACGGACGGATGGATGGATGGGTGGATGGATGGAGGGACGGAGGGACGGACAGATGGACGGATGGACAGATGGACGGAGGGAGGATGGGTGGATGGACGGAGGGATGGATGGATGGAGGGACGGACGGACAGATGGACGGATGGACGGACGGACAGATGGACGGATGGACAGATGGACGGAGGGAGGGATGGGTGGATGGACGGACGGAGGGATGGACGGATGGACAGAGGGAGGGATGGGTGGATGGACGGAGGGGCGGACGGACGGACAGATGGACGGATGGACAGATGGACGGAGGGAGGGATGGGTGGATGGACGGAGGGATGGACGGATGGACAGATGGACGGAGGGAGGGATGGGTGGATGGACAGAGGGATGGACGGATGGACAGATGGACGGAGGGAGGGATGGGTGGATGGACGGAGGGAGGGATGGGTGGATGGACGGAGGGATGGACGGATGGAGGGACGGACGGACAGATGGACGGATGGACAGATGGACGGAGGGAGGGATGGGTGGATGGACGGAGGGATGGACGGATGGACAGATGGACGGATGGGTGAGTGGACGGATGGAGGGATGGACGGATGGATGGAGGGACGGAGGGAGGGATGGGTGGATGGATGGAGGGATGGGTGAGTGGACGGATGGATGGGTGGATGGATGGAGGGATGGGTGAGTGGACGGATGGATGGAGGGATGGATGGAGGGATGGAGGTTGTGTGTGCATGTTTGTGTGTGTGAGACGGGCCTCTCCACTTCTCTTAAGAAGAAGCAGGAGGCAGCATTGAGTGAGATCAGAGGGCAGGACTAGAATCAACTAGCACTCTGAGGCCTCGCCTCTCTATGCTGGAAAATGCACTACAGTCCTTTAAAAAAAAAAAAAGGCTAGTTTTTTTGTTGAAAACACATTCATATTTTCATTAGTCTGATGAAAGAGTGAGGGCTGGGGAGGGAATTCAAAAACAAATTCACTTCACTTCTATATGTGTAAACTGTACTCACGCTGCAGTTCTCAGGGGGAACCAGGATCTGTGTGATCTCTCCTCCGTGAATACAGAAGACGTGTTTCATCTCCCCAGTGAAGATGTCCCAGACGATGACGCTGAAGTCCACACCGCCGGAGACCAGGGAGCGCTGGTCGTAGCGAGGGGACACCTGGTGGGGGTACAGCAGGCACGTCACCTTGTTACGATGACCCCGCAGGGTGCGGTGAGGGGGCCAGCCTATAGAGAGAGGAGATAGTAACACAGTCACTAACCCTCAGGGTGCGGTGAGGGGACCAGCCTGGGAACGAGAGAAGACCTTTTTATAATGTAGTACATGCTCTTATCCAGAGATACAATCAGTGGTAAAACAATCCCACACACCCCTCCATCCGATACTGTAGACCCTGATGATACAAACCTTAGAAATCACAAGATATATGGGCTGCAGGACGCGACTACAGGCTATTGATTATTTGAGAAAGTAGCTAATAAAATATATTGCACTCTGTTCCTTGCCTCAGGCTGCACAAACTGTTCTCAGCAAGTGGTCATATTTTCACCCATCAATCAAACTATTCTCAATGTAATCTAGTCTTACCTAATATGTAAAATGAGTTTTGATTCAGAATGGCCCATTTATTAACGGGCAGGAACAGAGGGGGGGAAGAAACACATGTTATCTGTTTGCACTGGAATAGGAAATGGAGGCCACTTTCCCACCGGTCCCTTTTCCACTCATATTGGGCAGGTTCCTCTGGTCATTCTGCAGCGCGACCAGTGATATTAAAGCTCAAACTGCTCATGCCATGGACTCTCCAACCTTGTTCCTGCAGCGACCAAGTGAATAATTTGGGAAACCAAGTTAAATCTGTCTGGGGACATAGACAGTAAAAATGCCTTTCAGAAGAAAACCCATTTCATGAAACTGTTGGCAGGCCCTCTCTCTCCACGGCGCTGGAGAAAGCAGTGAGAGAGGGGAGGAGATGGAAACGCTAGGTGACATTCTGTTTGTATAAGGTTATGTGTCAGCCTATTAATAATTAGGAATATATAAAAATGCCTCATTACAAGGCTATTCAAAAATCTAATTCACTATAATTGTAGGCAAATCAGAACGTTTAATTTAGGCTAAACCAAAGATGACTTAAAATCAGTAACACACTTTTCTGCCAGCTGTAGGCTATGTATAACGGCACAATCGCCATTTTAAAAATCAGTTTTTTTTTGGAGCTTGGGCTCATATATCGGTCTAAGCTTATGCATAAACTGTAATTTGCATATGGGTGTTTTGAAATAATCATCCCCTTAGAAAACACTGTCCATTTCATTGTGTTTGGTTTCAAAACCACCACCACCACCACCACAAACCCACGTTTTCACACTCAGTTTCAACCACAGTGAGGTGACTTATAAAAACACACTGTTTTCATGATGAGTGTTTGATGTGATTTGAAAATCAAGTCCTGAGTACCAGGCCAATAGGACCTGATGGAGGGACAATAGAGCCCTGAGTACCAGGCCATTAGGACCTGATGGAGGGACAATAGAGCCCTGAATACCAGGCCATTAGGACCTGATGGAGGGACAATAGAGCCCTGAGTACCAGGCCATTAGGACCTGATGGAGGGACAATAGAGCCCTGAGTACCAGGCCATTAGGACCTGATGGAGGGACAATAGAGCCCTGAGTACCAGGCCATTAGGACCTGATGGAGGGACAATAGAGCTCTGAGTACCAGGCCATTAGGACCTGATGGAGGGACAATAGAGCCCTGAATACCAGGCCATTAGGACCTGATGGAGGGACAATAGAGCCCTGAGTACCAGGCCATTAGGACCTGATGGAGGGACAATAGAGCCCTGAGTACCAGGCCATTAGGACCTGATGGAGGGACAATAGAGCCCTGAGTACCAGGCCATTAGGACCTGATGGAGGGACAATAGAGCCCTGAGTACCAGGCCATTAGGACCTGATGGTTGTTAACAAGCTGGGTACTACTAACACATGTCCAGAGTGATTAAAAGGAGGTTACCATGACTCAACGGTCACGTGGAATTTGTCTGCGGTCATGACTGCTGGTGTGGCGGTAAAACAGCCGCCGCCACAGCCCTATGTACAACAGTCTTAGGTATCCCCTTTGCTTTTTCCCTTTCCCACCCCCTCCCTCACCCACACTCTCCCCTGACCCCCCCTCCCTCACCCACACTCTCCCCTGACCCCCCTTCCCTCACCCACACTCCCCTGACCCCCCCTCCCTCACCCACACTCCCCTGACCCCCCCCTCCCTCACCCACACTCTCCCCTGACCCCCCTCCCTCACCCACACTCCCCTGACCCCCTCTCCCTCACCCACACTCTCCCCTGACCCCCCTCCCTCACCCACACTCTCCCCTGACCCCCCTCCCTCACCCACACTCTCCCCTGATCCCCCCACACTCCCCTGACCCCCCCTCCCTCACCCACACTCTCCACTGACCCCCCCACACTCCCCTGACCCCCCCACACTCCCCTGACCCCCTCCTCCCTCACCCACACTCTCCCCTGACCCCCCCCTCCCTGACCCACACTCTCCCCTGACCCCCCTCCCTCACACTCCCCTGACCCCCCCACACTCTCCCCTGACCCCCCCCACACTCTCCCCTGACCCCCCCCCACACTCTCCCCTGACCCCCCCCCCACACTCTCCCCTGACCCCCCCCCACACTCTCCCCTGACCCCCCCCCCCACACTCTCCCCTGACCCCCCCCCCCACACTCTCCCCTGACCCCCCACACTCACCTCTACGCAGCATGTGTTCTCCCTGCAGAAGCTGTACGATGGCGGTCTGTGTGGCAGGGACCAGGATGATGCTTCCATCCTCTCTGCCACACACCAGCCTGCCCTGGGAGGGGATGTAGACGCTGGCCGTCACCTTGATGGGCTCCTCTGACCCGGGCGTCACACTCAGCTGGTCTATGATGCCCGCCGACAGAGGAACCAGCTTGTCAAAGGCCTCCTGGAGGGAGATGGTGGAGGACACCTGGAGCTCTGGAGGGTCGTGGAAGTAGAGAACAACAGTATTAACTATGTACAGACCCAAACAGACACATCTATCCAACCTGACTTAGACCAGAGAAGGGCCTTTGCTTAGTGGCATTGCATAGTCATAAAGATGAACCATAAGGAATGTACGACACATGCCCTGCACTGGAAAGGAATGATTTCACTGGTTTTTGCCAGCTGATCCCTATAGACTTGGGGCACTTCCGCCACCTAGTGGACTAAATGGTACCTGCTGCGGTGGAGAGAGGCTGCAGGGGCGAGGTGTCTGGGATGCTCCAGAGGGTCAGGCGTCCGGCTGAATCTCCCTGGACCAGCAGCTTGTGGAAGGGCTCCCGACGGCCATAGAAGAACCGTGTCACCGGGGGACAGATGAGTAGCTGGAACACGGAACACAGAACGTTAGAAGAGGAAAACAGTGTTCTAGAATGTCAACACTAGTATTATGTCTGTATATCTCTGCTTTCAGGGCCTTATCTATGACAGGACATTACTGTCTCTGGGCAAAGCACAGTACCATGGAACGAACGAACGAACATACATACATACATACATACATACATACATACATACATACATACATACATACATACATACATACATACATACATACATACATACATACATACATACATACATACATACATACATACATACATACATACATACATACATACATACATACATACATACATACATACATACATACATACATACATACACACACATACATACACCATCCTATATCCATGCCAATACCATTATTTGTGCGGTGTGATAAATGGTCTAGTCCTAATCATAATTATTTCATAACTACAGGGATTGTATTAAAGGATAGTAATGGTGAGAATGAAAGCAGGACGGCGTACTCTAGTCTTGTTGTACCGTGGACCTAAAAACTCCAGAATATTGTATTCTGCTCTGTACCAGAAGGGAAAGCCGGGCTTGCAGGGGGACATGATCTCATGCCATGGGAGCATTGGGATGTGCTGTTAACGTTTAGCACTATAAAACATCACTGTGATATTAAGAGGATGCCAAGCTGGAAGAACTGACTGCTTACTCAACTACCAACAGGGTTATCTACAGTACAGCACATGCATTGACCCCCTCCCATACTAAAATATCCCCTAACTCAGGTCTCTGGACAGCAAGGCACTGAATCATCTGGATACAAACCAGCTATCTAGACACAATGTTTAATTGTTGAGGCAGAACACTGGTGCCATGAACAAAATATGAGACTTGTGAAAACTCGAATATGTTTTTCTGTTTGCCTGCCTAACAGATCTAGCAGGACTGAATATCAATAGTTATGCATGTTGGTTAATGATCCTTCACTAACTGACCCTTTGCCTAGTAAAACTAATTGCACACTGGTCAAAAGTAGTGCACTACGTAGGGAATAGTGTACCATTTGGGACGCAAACTTTGATCTTTCATTTGACCTATTTACACTGCTATAATTGTGTTCCTGACTGCAGTACAAAAAAGGCACAGTGGTAACCAACCTAACGACAACCTAACGACCTGGCAACCTGCCCGCTGACCCCATTTCCAGGAAGTCCTAGTTAATGTGATTGTCACGGTAACAGAAAAAGATGGGATGGAACCGGATCCCTGTAATGTCTAATGGAGGAGACACTCTGTGGCCAGGTTGTCAGGTCGTTGGTCACCTGACATGATGAGGTCGCTAGCTGTCTAATATGAGGTTGCTAGATGCTCAGACTACAGTCAATTAATTGACTTGTTTTGTTTCCCAGACAGTGTCAAGGCAGAAGTGATAGTTAAATGAAGGCCCTCTTAAAAAATAACTAACCTTGATCATTGCCTGAATATAAAATACACACACAAAAAAAAGTACATCAGATGTTTACTAGCATGGAAATCAGCGGACTGAACAATAAACGTAGCATGTATGAAGTTATTTACTGTTTATCATATGTCAAAACTGTGTAGGTTAACAGGCTTATGTGTATACAGATGTCGGATATTAATTTAACCTCTTTCGTCGCAGGAGGAAAATAAATCCTGAAGCAGAAAGATTTGAATAACAGAAGAAAATATTTAGAATGGCCACCAGGTGGCAGCTTGAAGCAGTGTTCGTATACCATGCAGTACATAAACTCAGCAAAAAAAGAAACGTCCCTTTTTCAGGACCCTGTCTTTCACAGATAATTCGGAAAAATCTAAATAACTTCACACATCTTCATTGCAAAGGGTTTAAACACTGTTTCCCATGCTTGTTCAATGAACCATAAACAAATAAACAATTAATGAACATGCACCTGTGGAACGGTCGTTAAGACACTAACAGCTTACAGGCAATTAAGGTCACAGTTATGAAAATTCAGAACACTTAAAGAGGCCTTTCTACTGACTCTGAAAAACACCAAAAGAAAGATGCCCAGGGTCCCTGCGTGAACGTGCCTTAGGCATGCTGCAAGGAGGCATGAGGACTGCAGATGTGGCCAGGGCAATAAATTGCAATGTCCGTACTGTGAGACGCCTAAGACAGCGCTACAGGGAGACAGGATGGACAGCTGATCGTCCTCGCAGTGGCAGACCACGTGTAACAACACCTGCACAGGATCGGTACATCTGAACATCACATCTGCGGGACAGGTACAGGATGGCAACAACAACTGCCCGAGTTACACCAGGAACGCACAATCCCTCCATCAGTGCTCAGACTGTCCGCAATAGGCTGCGAGAGGCTGGACTGGGGACTTGTAGGCCTGTTGTAAGGCAGGTCCTCACCAGACATCACCAGCAACAACGTCGCCTATGGGCACAAACCTACCGTCGCTGGACCAGACAGGACTGGCAAAAAGTGCTCTTCACTGACAAGTCACTGTTTTGTCTCACCAGGGGTGAAGGTCGGATTTGTGTTTATCGTCGAAGGAATGAGCGTTACACCGAGGCCTGTACTCAGGAGCGGGATCGATTTGGAGGTGGAGGGTCCGTCATGGTCTTGGGCAGTATGTCACAGCATCATCGGACTGAGCTTGTTGTCATTGCAGGCAATCAACGCTGTGCGTTACAGGGAAGAAATCCTCCTCCCTCATGTGGTAACCTTTCTGCAGGCTCATCCTGACATGACCTTCCAGCATGACAATGCCATCCAGCCATACTGGTCGTTCTGTGCGTGATTTCCTGTAAGACAGGAATGTCAGTGTTCTGCCGTGGCCAGAGAAGAGCCCGGATCTCAATCCCATTGAGCACATCTGGGACCTGTTGGATCAGAGGGTGAGGGCTAGGGCCATTCCCCCCAGAAATGTCCGGGAACTTGCAGGTGCCTTGGTGGAAGAGTGGGGTAACATCTCACAGCAAGAACTGGCAAATCTTGTGCAGTCCACGAGGAGGAGATGCACTGCAGTACTTAATGCAGCTGGTGGCCACACCAGATACTGACTGTTACTTTTGATTTTGACCCCCCTTTGTTCAGGGACATATTATTCCATTTCTGTTAGTCACATGTCTGTGGAACTTGTTCAGTTTATGTCTCAGTTGTTGAATCTTATGTTCATACAAATATTTACACGTGTTAAGTTTGCTGAAAATAAACGCAGTTGACAGTGAGAGGATGTTTCTTTTTTTGCTGAGTTTATATGTAGGCTACGTGGAGGCTTTTTTTAGAGGCTACAGCATTTCTCTGCTGAATTCTTATGTGAATTATAATAAATTGACATTTAAGTGGTAGATGTATTTTGCGTTTTTTTTTAAATATCAATTGTTTTATTATATGTTGAAGGCAATCAATAGGTAGAATAAATGATTGGTGACCTCCGTGCCGGTGTGGTGCAGCAGATAACATATAAATGTTCGAATCCGGCCCACTGCTCTTTGACTCATGGATGAATGTCTATTTTTGAAACATTAATTCAGAGTGGTTAGGGGCAGGCAATGGTTTGGGGAAGGCTTAATGCCGCGTTCAAAACAACTGGAAACTCGAAATCGCCAACTTCCGACTTCAGTGCGTTCAAGACAACTGGGAACGAGGTCGGAATTCCAAGTTGGAAACTCTTTCCGACCTGAAGATCACTGACGTCATGATTTGACCTCGAGTTTCCAGTTGTCATGAACGCACCGAAGTCAGAGATTACCGATTGAAGACTTCCCGCACTAGTCCGGCTTGTGTAGCCAGCGGACATGAGTTGGTCTTAGACAAGTGATGTGGTAGTTCCCGCCTGCGAACTTCAAAACAAGTGTCTGCCCTTGGCTCAAGATGTTGGTTGATACTCTGAACCCCGTGGCAGACCCGGGTTCAGAGTATCATGAGTGTTACACTTACAACCAAAATCTGTCCAGATATGTTTGCCCTCTGGTTGGTTTTGTCATCGGAACAACTTAGGCCTGTTTGAACAGACTAAGGGCGATTGACAAGCATTAGGTACAATAGAAAAAAGTACTTCCACGTTTACCACGGAAAATCTACTGTGGAAATATACCCGACACTTTGTATGATAGGAAACTTAATGTTTATATATCCTACTGACTTAATATTTTTTTTTTTTTCTATTTATGTTATACAAACAGTGTTTGGTATGGCCATTTCTTTTCAAGATAAAATATCCCGATTTACTTTATTAACTTTCACAGTTCAAATACGGACAGTCCAGTCCGTATTTGAACTGTGAAAGTTAATAAAGTAAATCGGGGGGGGGGGGGGGGGGGGGGGGAATTGAGTTATTTGTGCCAGGAGGGCGTTGGCCGGAATCGATCCCACGCTGACACGGTAGGCCACTGTGTTCTTGGGGACCTTCAATGCTGCAGAAAATTGTTTGGTACCCTTTCCCAGATCTGTGCTTTCCCACAATCCTGTCTCAGGGATCTACGGACAATTCCTTCAAACACATGGCTTGGTTTTTGCTCTGACATGCACTGTCAACAGTGGAACCTTCTATAGACAGGTGTGCCTTTCCAAATCATGTCCAATCAATTGAATTTACCACAGGTGGACTCTACCACAGAAACATCTCAAGGATGATCAATGGAAAAAGGATGCACCTGAGCTCAATTTCGAGTCTCATAGTAAAGGGTCTGAATACTTACATAAATAACGTAAACTTTAAACAATTTCTAAAAACCTGTTTTTTAATTGTTATTATGGGGTAGTGTGTGTAGGTTGATGAGGGAAAAAAATAATTAATCCATTTTAGAATAAGGCTGTAACGTAACAAAATGTGGAAAAAGTGAAGGGGTCTGAAAACTTTCTGAATCCACTAATTTCTACTAACATGTCAACTATGGAACTAGATGCAAGCCATGGAGTAGGTGAAGTTTTTCCGGGCTCCTGCTGAAACTGCATTTATTTAATACCTTCTTTGTGCTTTGACACAAAAAGAACTAGGAAACAGTCTTTGAATGACATGCTTTACTTTGTTGAACTTTTATTTTTGTTTTAATGCATAAATGGCGCATAACCTGCAAGAGTTTAAGTTCAATACTAGGTGGTGATATGAATTGCGTACTGTCGCCCAATCTGGATCATAGCTCTCCTAAGGTGTCAACTTCATCAAAGACAGTATCCACAATTCAGCTATTTCTTAAGGCATATGGCATATCTGATGCGTGACATTTCTCCCACAGCCAGAGGCTATTCTTTTTCTCACCAGTTTCATTAGACCTTCTCACGTACAGATTACTTCTTCCTAGACAATATATTTCTGCAACTTATCATGTAGTGTGACTAGCAAGCTATAGTCATTTCCGATCATTCTCCTTTATTATGAAACTAATTTAACCAAATACACAGCCTAATTATCACCCTTGGTGTCTTAACTCACTACTGCTATCAGAATAATCCTTTGTTGCTTTTAAATCATCTCAAATTTAGCTGTTTCTTGAACTTAATCAAACCCCTGGAAGGTCTCCTACAACAGTATAGAAATCAATGAAGGCTTATCTAAAGGGGCCAAATTATTTCCTACAGCGCAAGATTAAGGAAGTGCAATATTCAACGCCTAGGGGAACTTACAAATAACATCTGGGATTTGGATATGGCATATTCACTCTTCATCCGCAGATTTACTAAAACAACGTTTGACACTTCAGACAGAGTTTGATTGTCTTTCAACTCGACAAGCTGAAAATCTAATTAGTAAATCTCAATACACAAATTATGAACATGGAGAGAAATCAGGGAAAACGCTAGCACACCAGCTGCGTTAGAGAACCGCAAATCAAACCATACCTGAGATAACTGAGAAGCTGGGTAACAAATGCATTAATCATTTAGAGGTGCTTTCATGACTTTTACTCACAATTCTACACTTCAGAATCTGCTGGTAATGCTACCTTACTCGACACCTTCTTTGAGAACATAGATATTCCTACAGTTGAACCGGAGAAAATTGCTGAATTAGAGAAACAGTTCTCTGTAGAAGAGAATGTGTTGGCAATTAAATCTATGCAGCGTGGTAAATCCCTGGACAAAAATTCTCAGATCAACTCTGTCCTCTTGCTTTCCATATTTGAGGTATCATTCTCCTCAAACTCTTTACCCTCAACAATAAGACAAGCATGCATTTCACTTATTCTGGAAAAAGAAAAAAACCCTCGAGTGTGGTTCGTATAGGCCAATTTCTTTAAGTCCTTTACTCCTACCCTATGCCTGCAGTGTGCATAAATAATAACCTTTCATCCTATTTCCAACTTCAACGTGGGACAAGACAGGGTTGTCCTCTGTCCCCTCAGCTTTTTGCCATCGCAATTGAGCCTTCAGACATAGCAATACGTAATAACGCCACTATCAAAGGCATTAGAAGAGGGGGCTTAGAGCAAAGACTCACTCTATGCGGATGACATGATATTATATATGTCAACCTTAAATTGGTCTTCCAGAGATCCAGGATCAACTAAAGACATTTGGTAAAATATCCTGGTATAAAGTTAAATCTACAAAAAAGTGAATTGATGCCTATTAATGTAAACTTATTTTAGTCATGTACCCTTCAGAGTCACTACAGAGAAATATTTGGGAATTTGGGTTAAACATGATTTCAAAGATCTCTATAAAGCCAATGTCCCTCACTCTGCCTGAAAAAGGACGCTGGGATGTACTTTTTCCCCTTTCTTTGGGCGGAATAATTAACACTTAAAAATGAATGTAGTACCTAAGTTTTTATACTTATTTCAACATATTCCTATCGTTCTGACCAAATCTTTTTTTATCATCTCCATAGATAAACTGATATCTGCTTTTATCTGGAACAAGAAAAAGCCTTGGATAAGTAATGGCGTATTGCAGAGATCTCTTCCCCAGGTTGGTCGAGCACTTCCGAAGTTTCAATGTTATTACTGGGCAGCTTATATAAGAATCATTCTATATTGGATTACAGAAATCCCTGATGTTGCAGGCCCGAAAAGGTTGACCTTGGAGATCACATCCTGTGGTTCCACTTCCTTAGTTGTCTTACTCTGACCTAAACTAGCTGAGTCTGTTTCCAAATACACTAAAACCTCTATTGTGAAACATTCTCTAAAAATCCGGAAACAGTTCAGACGAACGTTTCAACTTCTGCCCCATCATGGAAGATGGCGCCGACGGAGTTGGCAGCGTCGTGACTAGCTCTTAGGAAAAACTGCGGTATTTCGTTTTTTTATTTTACATACTATTTTTTTACACATTATTAGCTTAGGAAATGTTGTGTCTCATTACATACAGCCGGGAAGAACTATTGGATATTAGAGCGGCGGTAACTCACCAGAACTACCAGAATTACGACCAAGAATACGACTTCCCTGGAGCAGATCCTTTGTTCACTCTCCCCAGAGCAATTGAACTTATTCCAGAGGCCAACCCAGAACATCGCCGGCGGAGGACAGGCACTCGAGATGGCCTGCTGGTGCGACTTAGGAGGGCACACCACCCACCACGTCAGAGTATATTACTTGCTAATGTTCAGTCATTGGACAATAATGTAGACGAGCTCAGGGCGAGGATTTCTTTCCAGAGAGACATCGGGGCCTGTAACATACATATGTTTCACGGAAACATGGCTCTCTTGGGATATTCTGTCAGTCAGTAAAGCCTGCAGGATTCTCAGTACATCGCGCAGACAGGAATAAATCTCTCTCTGAGAAGAAGAAGAAGGGCGGTGGTGTATGTTACATGATTAACGACTCATGGTGTAATAGTCATTTTGTTCCCCCGACCTAGAATACCTCACAATTAAATACCAACCATATTATCTCCCAAGAGAATGATCCTACGTCATCACCACGGTCATTTACATCCCGCCTCAAGCCAAAACGTTGACGGCCTTCAAAGAACTTCACTGGACTTGCAAACTGAAAACCACATATCCTGAGGCTGCATTTATTGTAGCTGGGGATTTTAAAGAAAACCTGAGGACCAGGCTGCTGAATATTTATCAACATGTCAACTATACTACTCACGCGGGTAAGACTCTCGACCATTGCTATTCAAACTTCCGGAATGCTTACAAGGCCCTCCACCGCCCTCCTCTCAGAAAATCTGACCAAGACTCCAACTTGCTCCTCCCGTCCTTTTGGCAGAAACTCAAACAGGAAGGGTCCGTGCTTCGTACTAATTAAGGCTGGTCAGACCAATCGAAATCCACGCTTCAGGATTGTTTTGATCACGTGGACTGGGAGAGCTTGTGAAAATAGTCTAGACGAGACGTATGTGGCAGGGTCTACAGACAATCACGGTTTACAAAGGGAAAACCAGCCACGTCACGGACACCGACGTCTTGCTTCAGGACAAGCTAAACACCGTCGCCCGCTTAGAGGATAACACAGTGCCATCGACGACGCCCGCTCCCAAGGACTGTGGGCTCTCGTTCGCCATGGCCAACATGAGTAAGACATTTAAGCGTTTTAAACCTCGCAAAGCTGCAGGTCCAGACGGCATCCCTAGCCGCGTCCTCAGAGCATGCGCAGACCAGCTGGCTGGAGTGTTAACGGGCATATTCTATTACTCCCTATCCCTGTGTGCTGTCCCCACTTGCTTCAAGATGTCCACCATTGTTCCTGTACCCAAGAAAGCAAAGGTAACTGAACTAAATTACTATCACCCCGCCCTGTGCAACTGGGTCCTGGACTTCCTGACGGGCCGCCCCCAAGTGGTGAAGGTTGGAAACAACACCTCCACTTCCCTGATCCTCAACACAGGGGCCCCACAAGGGTTATGTGCACAGCCCCTCCTGTACTCCCTGTTCATCCATGACTGCAGGGCCTCCAACACAATCATAGATTTAGCAGAAGACACAAGCATAGAAGCCCTGATTACAAACAATGATGAGACAGTCTACAGGGAGGTGGTTAGGGCCCTGGTGGAGTGGTGCCAGGAAAACAGCAGAGGGAGCACACCCCCCCATCCACATTAACGCGGTGGAGAAGGTGGAAAGCTTCAAGTTCCTCGGCGTACACATCACTGACAATCTGAAATGGTCCACCCACACAGACAGTGTGGTGAAGGCACTGTCTGTGACCCTCAAACTTAACAGATGCACAACTGCAGTGCCTGCAACAGCAGGGCTCTCCAGAGGGTGTTGCGGTCTGCCCAATGCATCACTGGGGACACACTGCCAGCCCTCCAGGACACCTACAGCACCCGATGTCACAGGAAGGCCAAAAAGATCATCAAGGACAACAACCACCCGAGCCACTGCCTGTTCACCCCACTACCATCCAGAAGGCGAGGTCAGTACAGGTGCATCAAAGCTGGGACCGGGAGACTGAAAAACAGCTTCCATCTCAAGACCATCAGACTGTTAAACAGCCATCACTAGCCGGCTACCACCCGGTTACTCAACCCTGCACCGTCGAGGCCGCTGCCCTATATACATAGACACAGAATCACTGGCCAGTTTAATGTGTACATACCGCTTTACTCATCTCATATGTATATACCTACATTGCTCATCCTAATATTTATATATTTGTTAATTCCATTCTTTTAGATGTGTGTATTGTTGTGAATTGTTAGATATTACTGCACTGTTGGAGCTAGAAACACAAGCATTTCACTACACCCACAATAACATCTGTATATAATTAGATTTTAAGGGAACTGAAGGTTACTGTTCAGATGGTTTAAATGGAACAGTAGTCTGAGATCTGGACACTGACTGATGGTCTATAACCTTTCATAAAGCCTCATATAATAACTATAACCCCTCACATCATGTTAACTATAACCCCTCACATCATGTTAACTATAACCCCTCACATCATGTTAACTATAACCCCTCACATCATGTTAACTATAACCCCTCACATCATGTTAACTATAACCCCTCACATCATGTTAACTATAACCCCTCACATCATGTTAACTATAACCCCTCACATCATGTTAACTATAACCCCTCACATCATGTTAACTATAACCCCTCACATCATGTTAACTATAACCCCTCACATCATGTTAACTATAACCCCTCACATCATGTTAACTATAACCCCTCACATCATGTTAACTATAACCCCTCACATCATGTTAACTATAACCCCTCACATCATGTTAACTATAACCCCTCACATCATGCTAACTATAACCCCTCACATCATGTTAACTATAACCCCTCACATCATGTTAACTATAACCCCTCACATCATGTTAACTATAACCCCTCACATCATGTTAACTATAACCCCTCACATCATGTTAACTATAACCCCTCACATCATGTTAACTATAACCCCTCACATCATGTTAACTATAACCCCTCACATCATGCTCGGGAACACGAGCGGAGAAATATTTATTTCAGCATCTTGAGAGAATGACGGTGATGCTATAAAGGTGCTATCTTGAGAGAACGACTGTGTGGTCAGGGACTATCTTTATCAGCATCGTCAGAGCTGATAGTATTTCAACCACAAATATGCATCCAAGCCGAACTGAAATCTTATCAGAAACATGTTTTCACTTATAATTCCCTTAAAACCAGTCAAACTTGGAAATGTTCCAGTTTTTTGTTGTTGTTTTCATGCATTTTATCCCCGGTCCCTAAACTTATTTTCTGTGTAAGAGATGCAGAAATGAAAGAGAATACTTTACCTGTGTCAACTCAATTGAGACATTCATTCTATCGATTTATCACATCTTTTTTTTGGTGAGCTTTATTTAGGGTTTATTTAGTATTTTAGGGCAACAAGTAATGACAGAGAAGCGGCATGTATCTAATTATAGACAAGTTGACTAACAAATAGCCTATCAAAAAAAGGCAAAGTGACACACCTATCGGGTCACACAGAAGCACACACACACACACACACAGAAAACTAATCAAAGATTGATGTGAAAGATTAACTCAATCCAAAAGATTGTCAAATATAATCCAAAGGATTAAGACGAAGGCACTGGAGTGTTGGAGAATGACTAGATAATAGAAAGGGGGGGGGAAACCACACAAGAAAAGACCTAAGAATGGCTTCCACTCTTCTTCCACTGGGTTATAGTGTAGATGCTAAATTGTCTACCTGTTAATGTACCATATGTCATTATCTGTGTCTTGATGTGATTTCCAGAGGGAAAGCAGTTTAGGGACTTGGCATGCATCTGCACCAAGATGAGATTGATGATTTTGAGATTTTAGTGGGAGGAGCATGGAATCAGGTGAGCCAGAGTGAGTTGAGAGAACTGGCCAATCAGAAAGACAGCATCGTAGAGGTGCACACGTCACAGGGTCAGGCATCCAATCGCAGCTTTGGAGATTTGATTTTGATTGGCTGATATATCATAAACCAATCGGAATTCAGATCAATGTATTGTAGATGGATTATCAAGCATGTCTACATCAAGATAATACAAATCAAAAGACTATAAGTAATATTTTAGGATACCAATTTGCAAATAGACTCAGCGAAATGACATTGCCCACGAGCAGCACCGCAGACATTGAGATGAGCAAGATGCAAGACTGTACACCCACACAGTATCTGTGCATGTGCACGGGTTGGCTTCACGCTGTTAGTCACGGGACCAAAACAGGGGAGAAGTTGATCCTCATGCGTCAATGCTCGTAGTTGTTGCGTAAATTTCCCCACAAACGCTGATTACGTTCTGCAGCTGTCATATCGCTGTGTCTACTTTTAATCAACGTCAAATATGGTATTGATCAAATCACTAGTATACTATACATGGGGCACTAAATGTTGTTATCTGTAATTGCCCCATAACATCACACCAACATACATCTTCCTATCCCCGGTCTTCATCTCTGAACATTTGAGTGGATGTGCTGAATGTGACGGAGAGCTGAGGGCTCCCTCTGCTGGACAGAGCCAGTGTGTGCGCCTCTCTCCTGCTGTACACTGCAGCTTACTGGTGCCTCTAGAGGCTGCTGGTGGAATAGCAGCTCTGGGGTGTAGAGCTCCAAGTCTACTCCGCTGGTAGGGTGGCACAGCACCACCATGTCTACCCCCTCACCAGACTCCTCAGTCTGAGGAGTACACGCCCTCCGATCAGGGCCAAGGCCCATTGGGGTGGGGAGGGGAGGGGGGAGGGTAATTAGACAGACAGACAAAGAGCAAAAGAATAAGAAGAAAAACAACAGAAAGGCAGACAGGAAATGAATATGTCGACTAAGAAGATTACGTACATCCAAAATTAAACACAGTACACACAACACTAGCCTGATCCCAGATCTGTTTGTGCCATTCTTGCCACTCTGTCACATTTGGCGAGAAAGCAAAAACAGACTGGCACCCAGGCTAACAGACTGGCACCCAGGCTAACAGACTGGCACCCAGGCTAACAGACTGGCACCCAGGCTAACAGACTGGCACCCAGGCTAACAGACTGGCACCCAGGCTAACAGACTGGCACCCAGGCTAACAGACTGGCACCCAGGCTAACAGACTGGCACCCAGGCTAACAGACACTCCGTTACCTAGTATAAGGACTGATACTAGCAGTGCTACTGACTCTCTTCAACATATTCCATTAACATGGAGGTGGACAGGGTTTTGTTGTGCAAAAAATAATGAATTACTTCAAAACATATATTATTTCTGTCTTTAAACCAGAAAGCTCTTCACTGAGAGTGAGTGATTGTGTGTGTGTGTGTGTGTGTGTGTGTGTGTGTTAGAGTGATGGATGGACAGGAGTAACCTGTTTGTCTGTGCGGTCTGCGATGCTGTACACCAGAGGTGGGATGGAGCCTTCGGCGGTCTTTCCTACATCAGTACGGAAGTGTTCACTGGCAGGCAGGCAGCTGGGAGAGAGAGGGAGAGGGGGAGAGAGAGAGGGGGAGAAAGGGGAGAGGGAGAGAGAGAGAAAAAGGAACAGAGGTCAGCCCAGTTTAGTTATTTCTCTCACCGCCTACAAATCAACTAAACTAGAACTAACTAATCCACCATCGCAACTGTAAACACACAAACCTGTAAAACAAACTAAACAGGGAAATCCACCTCAGAATGGTTTCTTACAGACTGGCACGTAGAAGCCGAACAGCCTTTCTGACTAGTGATTTCCCTGCTAAAAACAATCCAACTACAACTAAAACAGCTAGTCTCAAGTGAAAACCACAGTGGCAAATATCAAAAAGGTGTTCAGAGCCACTTACCAGACGCACACAATCCAATAGAAAAGGAAGTGAAATAAAAAGGTGGTTTAGTCCAGGTATACTCTTACATATAACTCTTATAACAGGCTAACAGACACCATAATAACAGGCTAACAGACACCATAATAACTCTTACATATAACTCTTATGTTCAAAGTTTCCACAAACATGAGCATAGTTGAAAAATTGTCTATTGCTTCCCGGGAAACTAGTTCCCTTCCACACATCTATCATAGCCGACAGCAATACTGTATAGAATCTTTAGGGACCAATCAAAATCAAAAGGTGGAAGTCAATAGTAATGTGACAAATGGACAATTTTCATGACGTTCTAACTGCACATTTGTATTAGCTCAGTTGGTAGAGCATGGTGTTTGCAACGCCAGGGTTGTGGGTTCGATTTCCACGGGGGGGCCAGTACGAAAAAAAAAAATGTATGAAATGATATGCATTCACTACTGTAAGTCGCTCTGGATAAGAGCGTCTGCTAAATGACTAAAATGTAAATGTAAATCGCTTATCCGTTAAATTGATAAGTTCATAAAATACCACAATGCAGCTGTGCTGCTGCCAGTAATGGTTTGGGTTTGGGTCCCTTTCAGATGGTGAAGCATCACACCTGTACTACCATTACAGGACCGCAATTCCATACAGGACTTCACTGCTGTCGCTTGACTTTATATGCCATTTTTCCAATTGTTGACGACGATAACTTAGTGGTGAAGAGTGGACTCCAAAATAATTGATTACTCGAATCCTTGCACGTCGACTACCGGTGTTGACTCCCAATTCTGTGTCAAGAGTTGATTCCACTAGGAATTGACAATTCGACTCCTAAGATTCAGGATTTTGGGAACAGAGGAGACTGATTAGTTGTCGTTCTTCCGAGAACACATACACACGCATCTTTCGTAGCGAGCTAGCAAAGAACGGAGAGAGAGAGGGGACAATATAGGCAGGTCGGCCACCAGGCAGACAGTCAAGATCGTGCACTAGGCCTATCTATCGGTATTAATAAAAAGCTTTATCTCGCAATGCATTCTCACAATTTCTTAGTTTGCAATCTCTTGCAACTTCAGTAAAGCAGGGCCTATCATCAATTTATAGGATATTCTACAGGCAACAGACCGAAGACTTATCACACACTGGTATCAAAAGCGCAGAAAAAGAGCAGGCGAGCCAGCGCGAGGGGGAGAGAGAAGAGATGCACAAAGAACCGTGTATAGAGTGCATTCAGAAAGTATTCAGACCCCTTGACTTTATCCACATTGTTGTTTCGTTACAGCCTTATTCTAAAATGGATTCAATCGTTTTTTCCCCCCTCATCAATCTACACACAATGACAAAGCAAAAACAGGTTTTTAGAAATGTTTGCTAATTTCTAAAACTAAAATATCACATTTACGTAATTATTCAGACCTTTTACTCAGTACTTTCTTGAAGCACCTTTGTCAGCGATTTCAGCCTCGAGTCTTCTTGGGTTTGACGCTACACGCTTGGCACACCTGTATTTGGGGAGTTTCTCCCATTCCTCTCAAGCTCAGTCAGGTTGGATGTGGAGTGTCCCTGAACAGCTATTTTCAGGTCTCTCCAGATATGTTCGATCGGGTTCAAGTCCGGGCTCTGTCTGGGCCACTCAAGGACATTCAGAGACTTGTCCCGAAGCCACTCCTGCGTTGTCTTGGCTGTGTGCTTTGGGTCGTTGTCCTGTTGGAAGGTGAACCTTCACCCCAGTCTGAGGTCCTGAGCGCTCTGGAGCAGGTTTTCATTAAGGATCTCTCAGCACTTTGCTCCGTTCCTCTTTCCCTCGACTGGTCCCTGCCGCTGATAAACATCCCCACAGCATGATAATAGCCCCACCATGCTTCACCGTAGGGATGGTGCCAGGTTTCCTCCAGATGTGACGCTTGGCATTCAGGCCAAAGAGTTCAATCTTGGTTTCATCAGTCCAGAGAATCTTGAGTATTTATGTGCCGTTTCGCAAACTCCAAGCGGGCTGTCATCTGCCTTTTACTGAGGAGTGGCTTGGATTAGCTAACACAATGTGCCATTGGAACACAGGAGTGATGGTTGCTGATAATGGGCCTCTGTACAAATCAGCCGTTTCCAGCTACAATAGTCATTTACAACATTAACAATGTCTACACTGTATTTCTGATCAACTTGATGTTATTTTAATGGACAGAAAATGTTATTTTCTTTCAAAAACAAGGACATTTCTAAGTGACCCCAAACTGTTGAACGGTAGTGTATTTTTTTAAACTGTCCTAGCTTTGTCATTATGGGTATTGTGTGTAGATTGATGACAAAAAATAATAATAATTTGATCCATTTTAGAATAAGGCTGTAATGTAACAAAATGTGGAGAAAGGGAAGGTGTCTGAATACTTTCTGAAGGCTCTGTACATCTTAGTAAACTATCTCAAATGTCTTAACTTAAACGCATCGCAAATTCACCAAATGAGCCTAGTTTGGCTCATCCTCCCTGGATTTATTTACATTACACAACTTTCCACAGACCTTTATAGCCTATTGTCTAGTTAGGATATAAGATGGAAAATAATAGATTCCTGATAATTGCATTGTGCATTTAAAAAAAATTGTCAGGTGAGTAGAAGATGTATAAGGGTACAACGAGTATAACAGACAAGAACACAGACACCATAATAACAAACAGGCCAACAGGCTAACAGGCTAACAGACACCATAATAACAGGCTAACAGGCTAACAGGCTAACAGGCTAACAGGCTAACAGGCACCATAATAACAGGCTAACAGGCTAACAGGCTAACAGGCTAACAGGCTAACAGGCTAACAGGCCAACAGACACCATAGTAACAGGCCAACAGGCCAACAGACACCATAATAACAGGCTAACAGGCCAAAAGGCTAACAGACACCATAATAACAGGCCAACAGACACCATAATAACAGGCCAACAGACACCATAATAACAGGCCAACAAACACCATAATAACAGGCCAACAAACACCATAATAACAGGCCAACAGGCCAACAGGCCAACAGGCCAACAGGCCAACAGGCCAACAGGCCAACAGGCTAACAGGCCAACAGGCTAACAGGCTAACAGGCTAACAGACCAACAGGCTAACAGACCAACAGGCTAACAGACACCATAATAACAGGCTAACAGACACCATAATAACAGGCTAACAGACACCATAATAACAGGCTAACAGACACCATAATAACAGGCTAACAGACACCATAATAACAGGCTAACAGACACCATAATAACAGGCTAGCAGATACCATAATAACAGGCTAGCAGACACCATAATAACAGGCTAGCAGACACCATAATAACAGGCTAACAGGCACCATAATAACAGGCTAACAGGCACCATAATAACAGGCACCATAATAACAGGCTAACAGACCAACAGGCTAATAGACACCATAATAACAGGCTAACAGACACCATAATAACAGGCTAACAGGCTAACTGACACCATAAAAACAGGCCAACAGGCCAACAGGCCAACAGGCTAACAGGCTAACAGACACCATAATAACAGGCTAACAGACACCATAATAACAGGCTAACAGACACCATAATAACAGGCTAACAGACACCATAATAACAGGCTAACAGACACCATAATAACAGGCTAACAGACACCATAATAACAGGCTAACTGACACCATAAAAACAGGCTAACAGACACCATAATAACAGGCTAACTGACACCATAAAAACAGGCTAACAGGCTAACAGACACCATAAAAACAGGCTAACAGGCACCATAATAACAGGCTAACAGACGCCATAATACATGTCTCCAATACAGTTGATATTGTTCCTCACCTGGCGGGGAGCTTGTAGATGTAGGAGCATCCGTCCTCGGTCCAGATGATGATCTTGTCAGCGGCGATGAAGTCTCCTCCGGTCCAGGACTGGTCGTTCTCACTGGGCACTGAGCACAGCAAGGAATAATCCCCTGCATCAAACACCTGACACACACAATTCAGGATACGTTAGTCCGAGGTTAGGAGTTGTTGCAAGCCCCATGCCAAAAACTCAAACACAAAGCTACGCTACTGTAACCTGATGCCAGATCTGTTTGTGTCGTCTTGCCACAACTCCTATTGTCAACAACCACAAAAGTTGGTTATACTGCATAAACAGATCTGTAATCAGGCCTAATCTAAGGGGCTCAGTCTACAGTGTGATTCTATAAATGTTTCAACCAGGGTAGTGAGGGAGAGACCCACGGAGCATGGGTTCTAGCCACCTACCCTCCAGTACTTGGAGCAGACCACCAGCAGAGAGAGCTGTGTGAAGGTGCAGAAGGAGATGCTCTGACAGCCTCCACAGTAGATGGGCTTAGACTCCTCCTCAAACACTGGATCCAGATCCTGGTGGGGGGGGACAGGAAGAAGAAACACACACTTAGGAGGTGACTGAAATTCATTATTCATTTCCATCCCACTTAGCGACCGCTAATGTTCCTAGGATCCACAACAACAAAAAAATACATTAGAACCATAATAGACATTTGAATTGTCTGTGTGTATCCCAGTTAGTCTAAATCAATCCCAATAGTCATGATATTATCTGGAACAAATCCTGGTTAATATGAGTATTGTGTGGTAGCTAACAGCATGATAACAACATCATCCAGTAGTGTCTGATCTGCCTCAGTCCCACTCTACCTGCATCCTGCTGACATCCTGTGTGATGATCCACACCTTCAGTATCCCGGTGACTGATACTGCTACCACTGTGTCCTCTGAAAATATCACACACACACACACACACACACACAGTGTCAGTCTAACAGTGCCTATAATTGTTTAATAAAGTGATTTTACAAAAGCAAGAATTGGGTGACAACGCAAAGCACAGACCGATACGTTTTAGTCAGTGGTTTTAATGCAGGAGTTTACAGTTCACATCAACTATCAATGGCTCAATACTGACCATGAAGGCTGAACAACGTTACCATGGCGGCTGAACATCGTTACCATGGCAAATACTGACCACGAAGGTTGAACAACGTTACCATGAAGGCTGAACATCGTTACCATGGCAAATACAGACCACGAAGGTTGAACAACGTTACCATGGCAAATACTGACCATGAAGGTTGAACAACGTTACCATGGCAAATACTGACCATGGCGGCTGAACAACGTTACCATGGCGGCTGAACAACGTTACCATGGCAAATACTGACCATGAAGGTTGAACAATGTTACCATGGCGGCTGAACAACGTTACCATGGCGGCTGAACAACGTTACCATGGCAAATACTGACCATGAAGGTTGAACAACGTTACCATGGCGGCTGAACAACGTTACCATGGCAAATACTGACCATGAAGGTTGAACAACGTTACCATGGCGGCTGAACAACATTACCATGGTCAGAGGTCTATCTAATCAAGTTTTAGAAGCGTTAGTGGACTGTTCCTCAACGACAGATCGAGTGGGTGATGTTAGCCGTCCGTGGTGGACGACAAAGTTCAAAAGTTCAGTTACATTTTCAAAAATCACATTTGGGAGGATTTCCTCCCTGCTTATTCCCTACTGATTCTGGGAATCATCCAAACGGGATTTTTGAAAAAACCTGGTAAAGCCCCTGAAATTTTGGAACCCTATGGTTGACTGACCGTGTGTGAGTGAGTGAGTGAGTGAGTGAGTGAGTGTGAGTGTGTATGATGCATAGTATAGCATAACATAGTATATTATTGTATGGCATAGTATAGGATAGTATCGTATAGAAGAGCATAGCATAATATAGGATAGTATTGTATAGCATAGTATAGTATTGTATGGCATAGCGTGACGTAGGCTACCTTGTGTGCGATGTGAGTGTATGATGCTCATGGAGCTGATCCAATCAGGAGAGATCTTAGAGACGAGGGAGTAGAGGACCTCCAGGCTGGTGGCGTCCACCACTAGGATCTCTGGGTAATGTCCATTACACAGCAGACGACCCTCACGCTGCGTACCGATGGTGAACTGGTAGAACTAGACAGAGGAGAAGAGTGAGGGTTAGGGTTAGTGCCAAGGATAGTAGCACCTATGATTGATGGGTAATGTTCGTTACACAGCAGACGACCCTCACGCTGCGTACCGACGGTGAACAGGTAGAAATAGGTAAAAGGACAGGACCAGTGAGACTCAAAGGAGACACAATATAAAAACACGGACAAGTGATAAGGTCAGGGTTTCGCTCGCCTCGTTACGAACCAGGTTTCCCCTAAAATGGCAAGCCTGGGGAAGTTCCATGGCAGAAAACAGCTAAAGAGGGGCGGCAACCCAGAGTAAATCAATGACACCTCACAACACATCAAACCAATCAAATGCCTTGCTTGAGCGGAGCTCCAAAAGGTATTCAGGAGATTAGTGCCGTAGGAGCAACAGTGATGACTAAACGTTTCAACAACACATTTGCAGCCCGCTGGTTTTCACGACTATTTAGCAGTCTTATGGCTTGGGAGGTAAAATCTGTTCAGGGTCCTGTTGGTTCTACACTTGGTGCATCAGTACTGATTGCTGTGCAGTAGCAGAGAAAACAGTCTATGACCTGGGTGACAATTGTTTCAGCTCCAATTTCAATAAATATAAAAATTGCAGACTGTCAGCCGAACCTGAAACCTAACATCTAATCAAAATATTAAATGGTCCGCTCCCAGCAGACCATTCAAGGGAGGCGTGACAACAACTTGATTGTGGAGGCATGGCAACGAGAGAATAGGGTTTCATAGCCCTTAGGCTGTGTACTGATGGTGAACAAGTGGAACTAGGTAGAGGACAGGACGTCAGACTCTTAGAGGAGACAGTATACACCATCAGACCGGGAGACGCGCCCCGAGGGGACCGGGAGACGCGCCCCGAGGGGACCGGGAGACGCGCCCCGAGGGGACCGGGTGACGCGCCCCGAGGGGACCGGGTGACGCGCCCCGAGGGGACCGGGTGACGCGCCCCGAGGGGACCGGGTGACGCGCCCCGAGGGGACCGGGTGACGCGCCCCGAGGGGACCGGGTGACGCGCCCCGAGGGGACTAGGTGACGCGCCCCGAGGGGACTAGGTGATGTGTATACAGAGTTGATAGGACAGGACAGGTGTGGTTTAGAGGGAAGAGTATAAACCATGGATTCTGTCTCAGTGTTTCCTCAATTCCAGTTCTTCCCTCACTTCCTCCTCAAACCGAGGAATCAAAGACAGCAGACATGGGAAAAGAGCCCTGGCCCACAGACATGGGAAAAGAGCCCTGGCCCACAGACATGTGGTGAGAAAAGTTAGGGTCATATACGTTACCTGGATCCCTGTGTGAGCGCAGGCCAGCTTAGTGAACTCAATACAGCGTCCGTCGTTGACGTCCCACAAGCACATCTCCCTGCAAACAAAAGCAGATGGTGAATAGACTACATTAGAGCAATCACTACTACCACCACACATACACACAAAGCAGATGGTGAATAGACTACATTAGAGCAATCACTACCACCACACATACACACAAAGCAGATGGTGAATAGACTACATTAGACGAATCACTACCACCACACATACACACAAAAGCATGTGGACACCCCTTCAAATAAGTGGATTCGGCTATTTCAGCCTCACCTGCTGCTGACAGGTGTATAAAATTGAGCACACTGCCATGCAATCTCCATGGACAAACATTGGCAGTAGAATGGCCTTACTGAAGAGCTCAGTGACTTTCAAAGTTGCACCATCATAGGATGCCACCTTTCCAACAACTGAGTTTGTCAAATTTCTGCCCTGCTAGAGCTGTCCCCGGTCAACTGTAAGTGCTGTTATTGTAAAGTGGAAACATCTAGGAGCAACAATGGCTCAACCATAAAGTGGTAGGCCACACAATCTCACAGAACGGGTGCTTAAGAGAGTAGCTAGTACAAATCGTCTGTCCTCAGCTGCAACACTCACTACCGAGTTCCAAACTGTCTCTGGAAGCAACGTCAGCGCAATAACTGTTCGGCGGGAGATTCATGAAATTGGTTTCCATGGCCGAGCAGCCTCACACAAGCCTAAGATCACCATGCGCAATGCCAAGTGTCGGCTGGAGTGGTGTAAAGCTCGATGCCATTGGATAATGGAGCAGTGGAAACGCGTTCTCTAGAGGGATGAATCACACTTCACCATCTGGCAGTCCGACGGACGAATCTGGATTTGGCAGAAGCCAGGAGAACGCTACCTGGCTCAATGCATGGTGCCAACTGTAAAGTTTGGTGGAGGAGGAATAATGGTCTGGGGCTGTTGCTCATGGTTTGGGCAAGGCCTCGTAGTTCCAGTGAAGGGAAATCTTAACGCTACAGCATACAATGACATTCTAGACGATTATGTGCTTCCAACTTCGAGGCAACATTTTGGGGAATGCCCTTTCCCATTTCAGCATGACAATGCCCTCGTGCACAAAGAGAGGTCCATACAGAAATGGTTTGTCAAGATCTGTGTGTAAGAACTTGATCGCCTGCACAGAGCCCTGACCTCAACCCGTTGGGATGAATTGGAACGCTGACTGCGAGCCAGGCCTTATCGCCCAAAATCAGTGCCAGACCTCACTAACACTCCATGCAGCAATGTTCCAACATCTAGTGGAAAGCCTTCCCAGAAGAGTGGAGACTTTTATAGCAGCAATGTTCCAACATCTAGTGGAAAGCCTTCCCAGACGAGTGGAGGCTGTTATAGCAGCAATGTTTCAACATCTAGTGGAAAGCCTTCCCAGAAGAGTGGAGGCTGTTATAGCAGCAATGTTCCAACATCTAGTGGAAAGCCTTCCCAGAAGAGTGGAGGCTTTTATAGCAGCAAACGGGGGACCAACTCCATATTAAACAAATCAAAATATATTTTCTATTTGAGATTCTTCAAAGTAGCCACCCTTTGCCTTGATGGCAGCTTTGCACACTCTTGGCATTCTCTCAACCAGATTCACCTGGAATGCTTTTCCAACAGTCTTGAATGAGTTCCCACATATGCTGAGCATTTGTTGACTGCTATTCCTTCACTCTGCGGTCCAACTCATCCCAAATCATCTCAATTGGGTTGAGATCAGGTGATTGTGGAGGTCAGGTCATCTGCTGCAGCACTCCATCACTCTCCTTCTTGGTCAAATAGCCCTTACACAACCCGGAGGTGTGTTTTGGGTAATTGTCCTGTTGAAAAACAAATGATAGTCCCACTAAGCGCAAACCAGATGGGATGGTGTATCGCTGCAGAACGCTGTGGTAGCCATGCTGGTTAAGTGTGCCTTGAATTCTAAATAAATCACAGCGTCCCTAGCAAAGCACCCCAACACCATCACACCTCCTCCTCCATGCTTCACAGTGGGAACCACACATGCGGAGATAATGCGTTCACCTACAAAGACACAGCGGTGACAGATTTCCACCAGTCTAATGTCCATTGCTCGTGTTTCTTGGCCCAAGCAAGTCTCTTCTTCTTATTGGTGTCCTTTAGTAGTGGTTTCTTTGCAGCAATTCAATCATGAAGGACTGATTCACGCAGTCTCCTCTGAACAGATGTTGAGATGTGTCGGTTACTTGAACTCTGAAGCATTTATTTGGGCTGCAATTAATGAGGCTGGTAATTCTAATGAACTTATCCTCTGCAGCAGAGGTAACTCTGGGTCTTCCATTCCTGTGGCGGTCCTCATGAGAGCCTGTTTCACCATAACGCTTGATGGTTTTTGTGACTGCACTTGAAGAAACCTTCCAAGTTCTTGAAATTGTCCAGATTGACTGACCTTCATGTCTTAAAGTAATGGACTGTCGTTTCTCTTTGCTTATTTGAGATGTTCTTGCCATAATACGGACTTGGTCTTTTATCAAATAGGGCTATCTTCTGTATATCACCCCTACCTTGTCACAACACAACTGATTAACTTCCTGTGGCGTGCGCCCACCACTGTACTTCCTGTGGCGTGCGCCCACCACTGTACTTCCTGTGGCGTGCGCCCACCACTGTACTTCCTGTGGCGTACGCCCACCACTGTACTTCCTGTGGCGTGCGCCCACCACTGTACTTCCTGTGGCGTACGCCCACCACTGTACTTCCTGTGGCGTACACCTACTATATTCACTACTCACCCACTCTCTGAGGCGCTGACGATGTACTGCTTGTCACTGCAGGGGCTGGCTTTAGACAGGCAGGTGATGGAGGCTGTGTGACCAAACAACATGGCCCTGGGACTGATCTGAGAACAGCACAGGAGACAGGACAGTCACGTAAACCACTCAACCCACAGGACAGAGTCACACTGGAGGAACACCGCTGTTTCACTATCACATTAAGTTCCTCTTATACCTGTGAAATAACAGTAACAACATCCCACAGGCCACTCAGGTGTGCTAGGCCTACATCAGGGCTAGGCGACTAGATTCAGCCACGGGACGATTTTATGTTGAGAGTGAATGGTCTGGTGGCCGGAAAATACTAATAATTTTTACACCGCAAATTGACCAAAACTAAGCCCAAAAATGTTTTAGAATTTTATGTTTGGGGGTGGGTTACAAGTACATTATCCATTTAAATGTAAGTTTCTAAAACATGAAGCCGTAGGCCTCCATCAGGGAAGCAGTAAGGCTGATTTGGTTAGATTCATTTTATAATTTATCTATGATCTTCAATGTGTAAGCGACCGACTGAGATAGACATGATATGTTACTATATCAATGTATGTTTAATGAGATGAAGTGATCAGTAGATTACCTGGGCTTCTAGTGATTCTGAACAGAGCAGAACAGTTATTTCCTCTAATTACTATGACTGAGGGATTAGCATATAGTATTTTAATCATATGAATGAAATTGGAGTCAAGTCCCACATGTTCCAATACAGACCAGAGATATGACCATTTCTAGTCTATCAAAACCCTTTTCTGCATGGAGAGATAATACAGCCCAAGGCTGAAGAAGCCTAGAATCAGTAGGAGAAAGCGACAGGGTCTCTGTAGAAAGACAGCTGTGGAATGTGTTGGGGGACGGTTGAGACAGACGGACCTCTGGACGAGGGGAAGGAACGGTTGAGGTCAGTTCCCGTTAAGGGAGTAATCAGGGTTTAGTATATGGTTACCTTCTTCCTGTTGAGCATAAGATGTAAGGATTGGAGTGGGATATAAATACCTGGATGGGACAAATGTTGTGTTGTCTGATTACAGCTGTACAGAACCTTTGGGAAGAATTAAACTTGGATAAAGCTCCTCTAGTGTCTGTGAGTTATTTACAAATAATAACCTAACAATAGTAAATCCCGTTTCAGATTCAATAACTGCTATATCAGCTAATTGATCATTACTCCGTAGCTTCTTGGCCAGTGGACGACTGGGTGGATTACCATGGAAGTAATGGTCCGGTCTTACTCGACGGACAGCAAATTATGCTCTCTGTCTTATCAATAAATTAAGTTCTGCCTTGACTTTTGGAAAGAGTAATAGTTACCCGGTCTGAAAAGAACGTTTGTTGAGAACGCTCTTACACACAGTTAACATTTCCAATTGTGGTGTATTCAGCCCAGATGCAAATGCAGTTACATTATTTTTAATAAAACCTTTGGTGGCATCCCATAGAATCCAGCAGTCATCGACTGAATTTTTATTGATCATTATGAATTCATTTAGTTCCATTTCGAATTGATCATAGAACGTAGGATTTTGTAGTAACGAAACATTGAAACGGCATTCTTGTGGCTTTTTTTGGGGGTAGATTTGAAAACCTTAAGTTGGCAGTAGTAAGACTGTTGGTCAGAAACTCATGTTGAATTTCTATTTTCTTGATTAAAGAAACCAGTTGTGAATTTAGAACACGGCGGCCATTCTATTGAATTGATCAAGTCTAATAATAATAATAATCTCTAAAATGGTATGTACACCATCAGTCCACCCAATCCAAGCAGTCTTATCAGTCTACTAGGAGTACACAGTGAAAGTGCGAATAAATTACAATGACAAGTCCAAGACGAATGGATTTACGTGCTGCGTTAAAACTGCTACAAGATCTGAATGAAGACTCAGACGGTGGGGAAGAAAATGAACATTTCTGATGATTATTCTTCTGATTCTGTACCTCAGCCTGAACCTACACCTCCGAGGGCTAAGTCTCACCGCCTGAGATCAGGGAATGTACTGGGGCTGAGACACACCGGGAGCAAGTAGACACCGCCTGAGATCAGGGACTGTACTGGGGCTGAGAGACACCGCCTGAGATCAGGGAATGTACTGGGGCTGAGACACACCGCCTGAGATCAGGGAATGTACTGGGGCTGAGACACACCGCCTGAGATCAGGGAACTGTACTGGGGCTGAGACACACCGCCTGAGATCAGGGACTGTACTGGGGCTGAGACACACCGCCTGGGATCAGGGACTGTACTGGGGCTGAGACACACCGCCTGGGATCAGGGACTGTACTGGGGCTGAGACACACCGCCTGGGATCAGGGACTGTACTGGGGCTGAGACACACCGCCTGGGATCAGGGACTGTACTGGGGCTGAGACACACCGGGAGCAAGGAGACACCGCCTGGGATCAGGGACTGTACTGGGGCTGAGACAAACCGCCTGGGATCAGGGACTGTACTGGGGCTGAGACACACAGGGAGCAAGGAGACACCGCCTGAGATCAGGGACTGTACTGGGGCTGAGACACACCACCTGAGATCAGTGACTGTACTGGGGCTGAGACACACCAGGAGCAAGGAGACACCGCCTGGGATCTGTCTGTTGAGCTGGAAGCGTTCATTTCCATCCTGTACGTCCGTGGAGCATTCGGTGGAGAGAGCATGTATATGGAGAGCTTCTGGTCAGACATGTATGGGACACTTTTCTTTGGAGAAACCATGTCAGGGGATCACTTCAGAGAGATCGTGCGTTACCTCAGTTTTGATGACAAAGAAATAACAACATGAAGCCTGGAAACTGTCAAATTTGCCATGGGTATCCAATGTACAGTCGTAGATACCGTAGGAGCAATATGATGCTGGACGGGCAATAGGATGCTGGACGGGCAATAGGATGCTGGAGCTGTAGGAACAACAGGATGCTGTAGGAGCGATAGGATGATGTAACTGTAATAGGATGCTGGACGAGCAATAGGATGATGTAGCTGTAGGAGCAACAGGATGCAGTAGGGGCAATAGGATGCTGTAGCTATAGGTGCAACAGGATGCAGTAGGGGCAATAGGATGCTGTAGCTGTAGGAGCAACAGGATGCTGTACGAGCGATAGGATGATGTAGCTGTAATAGGATGCTGGACGAGCAATAGGATGATGTAGCTATAGGTGCAATAGGATGCTGGACGGGCAATTGGATGCTGTAGCTGTAATAGGATGCTGTTGGAGCAATAAGATGCTGTAGCTGTAGAGGTAATAGCTCTTAATCTATTGTAATTTATTTTAAGCATATGGTTTATATGACAAACATACATTTGCCCTCCATTTTTTTTAAAGAATTTAATTGATCGATACGATGTAAAAAAAATACGAAAAAAAGAGGGTATGTGCAAGAAACGCAACCTAGTTCCGTCTATACCTTAGATCTACACAGTAATTCATTATGGCCTGCAGGCCGTCCTCCCTGGGAGATAACTTAAATAGCATGGCCTTAACCAGGGATTCCCAAACTGGGGGGTACGCCAAATAAAAATGTGATACACATTAAAAGATACATACATACAGTGGCTTGTTAAAGTATTTCACTTGGCATTTTTCCTATTTTGTTGCCTTATAACCTGGAATGAAAATTGATTTTTTTTTGGGGGGGGGGTTTGTATCATCTTTTGTATCATCTGATTTACACAACATGCCTACCACCTTAAAGTAGCAAAATATTTTTTATTGTGAAACAAACATGACAAAAAAAAACTTAACTTGAGCGTGCATAACTATTCACCCCCCCAAATTCAATACTTTGTAGAGCCACCTTTTGCAGCAATTACAGCTGCAAATCTCTTGGGGTATGTCTCTATAAGCTTGGCACATGTAGCCACTGGGATTTCTTCACGTTCTTCAAGGCAAAACTGCTCCAGCTCCTTCAAGTTGGTTGGGTTCTGCTTGTGTACAGCAATTTTTAAGTCATACCACAGATTCTAAATTGGATTGAGGTCTGGGCTTTGACTAGGCCACTCCAAGACATTTAAATGTTTCCCCTTAAACCACTCGAGCGTTGCTTTAGCAGTATGCTTAGGGTCACTGTCCTGCTGAAAGGTGAACCTCCGTCCCAGGCTCACGTCTCTGGAAGACAGAAACAGGTTTCCCTCAAGAATGTCCCTGTATTTAGCGCCATCCATCATTCCTTCAATTCTGACCGGTTTCCCAGTCCCTGCCAATGAAAATCACAACATGATGCTGCCACCACCATGCTTCACTGTGAGGATGATGTTCTCGGGGTGATGAGTTTGCGCCAGACATAGCGTTTTTCATTAAGCAATGGCTTTTTTCTGGCCACTCTTCCGTAAAGCCCAGCTCGGTGGAGTGTACGGCTTAAAGTGGTCCTATGGACAGATACTCCAATCTCCGCTGTGGAGCTTTGCAGCTCCTTCAGGATTATATCTTTGGTCTCTTTGTTGCCTCTCTGATTAATGCCCTACTTGCCTGGTCCATACGTTTTGGTGGGCGACCCTCTCTTGGCACGTTTGTTGTGGTGCCATATTCTTTCCATTTTTTAATAATGGATTTAATGGTGCTCCGTGGGATGGTCAAAGTTTCTGGTATTTTTTTATAACCCAACCCTGATCTGTACTTCTCCACAACTTTGTCCCTGACCTGTTTGGAGAGCTCCTTGGTCTTCATAGTACCGCTTGCTTGGTGGTGCCCCTTGCTTAGTGTTGTTGCAGACTCTGGGGCCTTTCAGAACAGGTGTATATATAACTGAGATCATATGACACTAAGTCCACCTGTGTGCAATCTAATTATGTCACCTGTGTGCAATCTTACTAATTATGTGACTTCAGAAGGTAATTGGTTGTACCAGATCTTATTTAGAGGCTTCATAGCAAAGGGGGTGACTACATATGCACGCACCAATTTTCCGTGTTTTATTTTTTAGAAACAAGTTATTTTTGTGTATGTCCATTACATGAATTCCAAATAAAAATCCATTTAATTTACATCATTGTTAATGATGTAAATGACTATTGAAGCTGGAAATGTCTACAATAGTCATTTCATAAACTTGGATTAGCTAACACAATGTTCCATTGGAACACAGGAGTGATGGTTGCTGATAATGGGCCTCTGTACGCCTATGTAGATATTCACTTAAAAAATCAGCCGTTTCCAGCTACAATAGTCATTTACAACATTAACAATGTCTACAATGTATTTCTGATCAACTTGATTTTATTTTAATGGACACATTTAACATTTTTAAAGGAGATTTCTTAGTGACCACAAACTTTTGAACGGTAGGAAAATCTTTTTTTTTTCTCCGCACATTTTCAAACAATCCATTTATATTTTCCAACGGGGCTAAACATTTGGGTGAGGGTTTTTTCTCGCCTGAGTATCCTCGTTTCACTGCCAAAAATAAAATTAAACCATCTAGTGTTCAGTGAAATAACAACAATGTCAAAATACAGGAAGCCTAGTCACATAATTAACATCCAATCACATTAACCGTTACTCTCTTGCAGGAATTCCATTATCGGTCCATATATAGCCAATTGTAGCTGCTGCTCATTCAGTTTGCTAAAAAATTGATAAATGGTGAAAAAAGTAAGGCCCGCGTCCATAGAGACACACACCAGCTTTACTGATAGTACTGCTACTACCAGCAGCACTGCACCTGCTACTACCAGCAGCACTGCACCTGCTACTACCAGCAGCACTGCACCTGCTACTACCAGCAGCACTGCACCTGCTACTACCAGCAGCACTGCACCTGCTACTACCAGCAGCACTGCACCTGCTACTACCAGCAGCACTACACCTGCTACTACCAGCAGCACTACACCTGCTACTACCAGCAGCACTACACCTGCTACTACCAGCAGCACTGCACCTGCTACTACCAGCAGCACTGCACCTGCTACTACCAGCAGCACTGCACCTGCTACTACCAGCAGCACTGCACCTGCTACTACCAGCAGCACTGCACCTGCTACTACCAGCAGTACTACACCTGCTACTACCAGCAGCACTACACCTGCTACTACCAGCAGCACTACACCTACTACTACCAGCAGTACTACACCTGCACCTGTTACTACCAGCAGTACTACATCTGCACCTGCTACTAGCAGCAGTACTACACCTGCACCTGCTACTACCAGCAGTACTACACCTGCTACTACCAGCAGTACTACACCTGCTACTACCAGCACATCCAATGATAGCATCAGTAATTCTACATTTGTTGTTAGCCCAGCTAGCATGGACACTGACAGTTGTGAATCTGATGCAGTCGAAGAGCTACTGCCCCCTTACCCGGGAAAGCACCGAACACACAGGGACGTTGGACCATCGAAGAGGCGCAAATATGAGAACTACATTGATTTGGGGTTCACTTATATTGGGAGTAGTGCCTTTCCTCAGCCACAGTGTGTTATATGCAAAAGTAGTATCTCACAACAAGAAGAAACTCTTGCACAGACATTTAGAAACAAAACATGCCAATTTGAAAAATAAGCCATGGGAGTTTATTAAATGAGAATTAAGATGACTTTTGAGTAGTACGACATGTATAAAAGCAACAGATACCATTAATAAGAAGGGGATAGAAGAGTCTTATATGGTGAGCTACCGAGTGGCTAGGACAGGCAAGCCCCATACTATTGTGGAGGACTTAATTATTCCTGCTGCGGGGACAATGGCTGGGACAATGCTGGGTGAAAAAAGGCCAAACAAACTATACAGACAATGTCTTCATCAAACAACACTGTTTCACGACACATCAGATACAAGCCGGTGAATTCTATGCAATACAGCTGGATGAGTTCAGACGTGGCTGGCCTGGCACAGCTCCTGGTATATGTCCGTTACGTTTATGGGGGGTCAATTAAGGAAGACATCCTCTTCTGCAAACCACTGGTAACCATGACAACATGAAAGGATATTTTTTAAGTACTGGACAGCTTTGTGACATCAAATGGACTTTGGATGTGTTGGTATGTGTACTGATGGAGCAAAAGCCATGACAGGGAGACATAGTGGAGTGCAAGCAGTTGCTCCAAAAGCCACTTGGGTCCACTGCAGCATCCACCGAGAGGCTCGTGCTGACAAGGGAATGCCTGAAAACTTGAAAGACATTTTGAACACTACAGTGAAAAAGGTTCACTTTGTTAAAGCAAGGCCCCTGAACTCTCGTGTATTTTCTGCACTATGCACTGATATGGGCAGCGACCATGTAACGCTTTTACAACATACAGAAGAGCGCTGGTTATCAAGGGGCAAAGTATTGACATGTTTTTATAAATTGAGAGACGAGCTTAAAGTTTTCTTTACTGACAATAATTTTCACTTGTGTGACACCTTGCATGATGACGAGTTTCTCACCCGACTGGCCTATCTGGGTGATGTGTTTTCTTGCCTGAATGATCTGAATCTAGGATTACAGGGACTCCGCAACTATATTCAACGTGCGGGACAAAATTGTGGCTATGATTAAGAAGTTGGAGCTCTTCTCTGTCTGCATTAACAAGGACAACACATAAGGTCTTTCCATCATTGTAGGATTTTTTTGTGTGCAAATGAACTCAAGCTTATGGACAATGTCAAACGTGATATAGCGAAGCACCTGAGTGAGTTGGGTCTGCAATTACGGAGATACTTTACCGAAGCGGACGACACAAACAACTTGATTCGTTATCCCATTCATGCCCTGCCTCCAGTCCACTTACCGATATCTGAACAAGAGAGCCTCATTGAAATCGCAACACGCGGTTCTGTGAAAATTTAATCAGACTCAACTGCCAGATTTCTGGATTGGGCTGGCGCTCAGAGCAACCTGCCTTGGCAAATTGCGCTGTTAAGACACAGATGCTCTTTGCAACCACGTACCTATGTGAGAGTGGATTCTCGGCCCACACTAGCATGAAAACTAAATACAGGCACAGACTGTGTGGAAAATGATTTAAGACTGAGACTCTCTCCAATACAGCCCAACATTGTAGAGTTATGTGCATCCTTTCAAGCACATCCTTCTCATTAACCTGTGATGAGTCATTGTTTTATATGCAAGACGGTTTAATAAAGAGCCTCAACGAAAGGGAAGAGCAATTAACAGAAAAAAAAACTATTGTGTAGTAAGTTACCCGCATGGGACTGGTCATTTCTCAACAAAAATGAATGAATTGGAGGGGAATAGCTTCCAATTTGTATTGACATATTAGTCAATGTAAAGATTCAATGTGCTGTAGCCCCACAAATCAAAATGAAATCACATTTTATCGGTCACGTACATGTGCTCAGCAGATGTTATTGCGAGTGTAGCGAAATGCTTGTGTTTCTAGCTCCAACAGTGTAGTAATACCTAAAAAAAAAAAGTAATTTCGAACAATACACAGTCTAAAGTAAAGGAATAGAATGACAATATATAAATATTTAGATGAGCTATGTCAGGGCAGCATAGACTAAAATACAGTAGTATAGTATAGAATACAGTATATCACAAAAGTGAGTACACCCCTCACATTTTTGTAAATATTTGAGTATATCTTTTCATGTGAAAACACTGAAAAAAATTACACTTTGCTACAATGTAAAGTAGTGAGTGTACAGCTTGTATAAGAGTGTAAATTGCCAGCGGTTTAGACATTAACCTCTACGGGCTAGGGGGCAGCATTGAGAATTTTGGGAAAAATATGTGCCCATTTTTAACTGCCTCCTACACCAACTCCGAAGCTAGAATATGCATATTATTGTTCAGGTTTGGATAGAAAACACCCTAAAGTTTCTAAAACTGTTTGAATGGTGTCTGTGAGTATAACAGAACTCCTATGGCAGGCAAAAACCTGAGAAGGTTTCATGCAGGAAGTACCCTGTCTGACAAGGTGTTGTTGTTGTTCTTGCTTCTGTTTATTGAAGAGTCAGGATCTTAGCTGTAACGTGACCATTCCTAGGGCTCCAATAGGCTCTCAGAACCCGGGAAAAATCTGAACGATGACGAGGCAGCCTCAGGCTGAAACACAGAATCCCCTTTTCCAAGTGTCCCATCAGGGGACAATAGAATTAGGTGCGTGCGCGATTCGCCCCCATGGAGTATTTTCATTCGGCTGTTTAGCTAATTGCAGATTCCCGGTCGGAATATTATCGCTTTTCTACGAGATAAATTGCATAAAAATTGATTTTAAATAGCGGTTGACATGCTTCGAAGTACGGTAATGGAATATTTAGAATTTTTTTGTCACGTTCTGCGCCATGCGCACGACCGTGATTTAGCATTCTGATAGTGTCTAGAACGCACGAACAAAACGCCGCTGTTTGGATATAACGATGGATTATTTGGGACCAAACCTACATTTGTTATTGAAGTAGAAGTCCTGGGAGTGCATTCTGACGAAGAACAGGAAAGACCATTTTTCTTATAGGAAATGGGATTTTGGTGAAGGCTGAACTGGGTGGGTGTCTAAATAGCTAGCCCGTGATGGCTGGGCTATGTACTTAGAATATTGCAAAATGTGCTTCATCCGAAAAGCTATTTTAAAATCGGACATATCGAGTGCATAGAGGAGTAATGTATCTATAATTCCTAAAATAATTGTTATGCTTTTTGTGAACGTTTATCGTGAGTAATTTAGCAAATTGTTAGTAAATTCCCCGCAAGTTTGCGGGGGGTATGCTTTTTCTGAACGTCACATGCTAATGTAAAAAGCTGGTTTTTGATATAAATATGAACTTGATTGAACAGACATGCATGTATTGTATAACATAATGTCCTAGGTGTGTCATCTGATGAAGATCATAAAAGGTTAGTGCTGCATTTAGCTGTGGTTTGGGTTTATGTGACATGATATGCTAGCTTGAAAAATGGGTGTCTGATTATTTCTGGCTGGGCACTCTGCTGACATAATCTAATGTTTTGCTTTCGTTGTAAAGCCTTTTTGAAATCGGACAGTGTGGTTAGATTAACGAGAGTCTTGTCTTTAAATAGCTGTAAAAAGGTCATATGTTTGAGAAATTGAAATAATAGTATTTCAAACGTTTTAAAAATCGCGCCACTGGATTCAACTGGCTGTTACGTAGGTGGGACGAATTCGTCCCGCCGGTCCCATAGAGGTTAATGGCTGTGTGTTGTGTTATTTTGAGGGGACAGCAAATGTACACTGTTATACAAGCTGTACACTCACTACTTTAAATTGTAGCAAAGTGTCATTTCTTCAGTGTTTTCACATGTAAAGATATACTCAAATATTTACAAAAATGTGAGGGGTGTACTCACTTGTGATATACTGTACATATGAGATGAGCAATGCAGAATGTAAACATTATTAAAGTGACTAGTGTTCCATTATTAAAGTGACCAGTGATTTCAAGCCTATGTAAATAGGCCAGCAGCCTCTGTGTTAGTGATGGCTGTTTAACAGTCTGATGGCCTTGAGATAGAAGCTGTTTTTCAGTCTCTCGGTCCCAGCTTTGATGCACCTGTACTGACCTCGCCTTCTGGATGATAGCGGGGTGAACAGGAAGTGGCTCGGGTGGTTGATGTCCTTGATGATCTTTTTTGGCCTTCTTGTGACATCGGGTGCTGTAGGTGTCCTGGAGGACAGGTCATTTGACACGCGGTAATGCGTTGGGCAGACCGCACCACCCTCTGGAGAGCCCTGTGGATAGGGGCGGTGCAATTGCCGTACCAGGCGGTGATACAGCTCGACCGGATGCTCTCAAATTTGTGCATCTTCCCCAGTCCTATTGACACCTTAATATTGTCCCTTGTTCCTTAATTGGCATGATGTCGTCACTGTGTTAACGTCCTCCTGTTCCATAGGCAATATAATAATAAGAACAGTCCAATGCTCAGCAATAGTGTTCCTTTTATCCACTTGGGGGGAGGGTATCCTAATCATCGTCTTATGCTGAGGGCAGCATACAGCCGCCATATGCTAGGCTGCGTGACGTGCATGGATAGAATACCGCGGAATATTGAGCAAGTCATATTGGGATTCCATCTGTCCACTCGTCCCCCTTGTGTGTGTTGGGTTTGATGCGATTCTCCAAGACGTCTTGAGCCTCCACGGCAGTGGAAAACGTGTGTTGTGTTCTGAAAAAGGTCAAGATGAGTTTTGCCGGCTGGATGAAGCCTCATCTCAAGATTTAGCTTGCGAAGCTGCGATCTCCACTCACTGTAGGTCACCTTCTGCTTCAGCAGTCAGATCTGGGTTTATACCGATCCTCTTCTCAGCGTAAGTCCGGAGCCCCTGATTCCGTCGCAAGGTGAACAATCGAACAGCGAGAGACCACAGGAGGCTGGTGAGAGGAGTGTGGAACAGATGGAATGGTATCAAAACAAGTGGTTTCCGTGCGTTTATGACTTCGATACCTTTCCATTTATACGTTCCAGCCATTACTTTGAGCCCGTCCTCCCTAATTAAGATGCCACCAACCTCCTGTGGGCGAGACCCGTTCTGGAGAGGACCTGCGCAGTGCGTAATGTTAATTAGCCACATGGGACCCAGCTTCTCCATCCTGAACAGTTTATAGAAAATAATGCTAATGAAGTTAGTTGGGTTGCCCGCCTCCACACCAGTTTCAAGTCCTGAGACATTGAATTTACGGGAATGATTTGCAAGTGATTTCTCCTTTTTGGGAGATTGGATTGTATCTTCTAGTTTAGCTCACGCTGTTGTTTCCAGGTGATGGGAGTCGCCCCTCTATATCATTGGCTGTGTTCTCCAGACTCTCCGCTTCAGTTGAATAGGCATCCACTTCAGAAGTGAGCAATGCGAGTGATTCATTTACCCGTTTTAATTGCATGTCGAGGGCAGACAATCTCCTCACAAACAATCCTCTCAGAGAGTAGCGGCCAGCTCTTTCTGCTGTTGAGAGCCGCCATGTTCCCACAGATGAATTGTTGACGGACAGATGATGCTATACGCTGGAGCTAAATAATCTTGCTAGTTTATTATTTTCATACAATGAATGTCCCCACACCTTAATATGGTGTTGACAACTGACCATTTTGTTCATTCTTAGTAATTTCGCTAAAGAAAGCCCCGATAAGGACACACATTTCACTTCATCCCTTGATTACATTGAGACTGCATCACGTTTATTTATTTTTTATTTGTGGGAATACTTGGGAACAGATTTCCTACATTAAACCCTGGTCATATTACAATCTTTTTTGACCAAAAACTAAAATTTCACCCAAAAACTTTGCACCCCCACGCCACCTGTTGCCAATCCCTGGCCTACATGAACAATCTTTTTTTGGGGGGGGGGGGGGGATTTTCGTATGCAGTTTAAAAACATTTTGCTACATCACACCACACTGAAGACAACCCTGATGATGCACCGAGTCCATGTTTAACCAGAATGAGTAACATGTTTTCCTTTCGGACCAAACGCATGTTTTGGAGGTCAAAGGTCATGTCTGGCTTACCTCGAGGTCAGGGGTCATGTCCCAGATGCAGATCTGTCCATCGTGGCAGCCGGTAATGATGGTGGTGAGGTCATCCATGACCAGCAGGCTGGAGATGCAGTGAGTGGGCGCCGTCCGGCCCCACAGCACTATGGGTAAAACCAGGCTGTTTCCTGACATCTTCTCTGTTGACCTGTAGAGAGGAACGAGAGGGAGAGAGTTAAGTGATAACATTGGTGGGAGGGCACTACACTAGGCGGCATTGAGGACAAGTGATCATTATTGAAGGGCAGACCATAGACTTTACAGTGACGACCCATTAAGGTGAGAGTTGTCTGGCATGTTAGAGTTTTTTTTCCACATTATCCAATAACCTCTTCACAAATCTACGGTCAATAGTTTGTGGTAATTAAATAAACATTAAGGACAATTGTGACACTCACACAATCATAATATAGTGACAGGGATAGCAGTGGACGAGGGTGTTTTAGGAAAGCAACAGCAAAACAGGAATTTTCTCCAATGACAGACAGAGACCATTACTAAGGCATAACACACAAAAGCAGAACCAGCTCCCAACTTAGGTCATAGTGCTATCATGACCCGGCCGATCGATCACGATACCATGACCCGGCCGATCGATCACGATACCATGACCCGGCCGATCGATCACGATACCATGACCCGGCCGATCGATCACGATACCATGACCCGGCCGATCGATCACGATACCATGACCCGGCCGATCGATCACGATACCATGACCCGGCCGATCGATCACGATACCATGACCCGGCCGATCGATCACGATACCATGACCCGGCCGATCGATCACGATACCATGACCCGGCCGATCGATCACCGGCCGATCGATCACGTTACCATGACCCGGCCGATCGATCACGTTACCATGACCCGGCCGATCGATCACGTTACCATGACCCGGCCGATCGATCACGTTACCATGACCCGGCCGATCGATCACGTTACCATGACCCGGCCGATCGATCACGTTACCATGACCCGGCCGATCGATCACGTTACCATGACCCGGCCGATCGATCACGTTACCATGACCCGGCCGATCGATCACGTTACCATGACCCGGCCGATCGATCACGTTACCATGACCCGGCCGATCGATCACGTTATCATGACCCGGCCGATCGATCACGTTGCCATGACCCGGCCGATCGATCACGTTATCATGACCCGGCCGATCGATCACGTTATCATGACCAGGCCGATCGATCACGTTATCATGACCCGGCCGATCACGATACCATGACCCGGCCCGATCATGATATCATGACCCGGCCGAAAACCCATAAATCACATTCAAAATTCAATCAAGAGTTAAAATGGCCTTTTGAAAAGAAATGAATTGCCATGTGTTTTATGTGTGTTATACAATCATTCACCTATTGAACATTACTGCCCAGTAGTAACATAGCTCAATATGACTAATGTGTGAGAGCTATCTCCAAGTCCCAAGCACAATATCCAGATTAAATGTAAAGATAAAACTATTGATGAACTAAAATGCAGAACTGTGGAAATACCCCCATGACGTGTTAAACATTACAGAACAAAGGAACAGCCTACACTATTACAACAAAATGTCTACTGGTCAACATCCTTCCAAAAACAAGCTGACAAAACATTTCTAGAAAAAGTGAAAATAATTCCTAAATAGTCTAGCCACAAATTTTTTTTAAAAAAGGGATAAAATGGAGGCTAGGGATTAGGGACATATCTAAATTCTTCTAGAAAACTGAAAAATACAGAGGCTAGGCCTAAGTCAAGTGTCACTCAGTGTCCAAGTTGAAAAATCGACAGTACAATACCTTATGATACAATCATGAGTTGTCTCAGTCAGAGCAGACCTCAGCCTGCGAAACATCACTTTTATCTTCCCAAGTTGCATCAGCTTCATTTTTAGATAATACAGTGATAACGCTTCCGTAGCGCCAAAACCAGCTCTGTTTTCAGTCCAACAAACTGGTACTAGACAGTGACACAATGCTTTGACTTTCAAAGTCTACCACCAATCTCTCCCCACAGGCTTTCAGAGCTAAAATCAATCAAAATCAGGCAGCGTGCCCACAACAGTAGGACATCGAGTCAGCGAAGTGAGGGCGATCCATAGAACCACATAGTGCTTTGTAGGGAATAGGCTGTGATTTAGGACACAACCTGTGTGAAGTACAGAACATCATGTGCCGTCTGTGACATGGCGAATGAACAGGGCAGGAGTGTGACCTGCGTATTTTGTAACCCATTGTTATTGGTTTTGTGTTAGCACACTTTGTGTCGTGATAACTTGTTGTTTCTTTCAATGCGGATAGGTTAGATTACACAACACGCAGCTGCATCTATAATAGGTGAGGAGGACAGAGCAGTGGGAGGACTGAGGCAGCAGGCTGGCAGGTTGCAACAGGCATCATTATCTTCCATTTCATCACCTATAGCAACATCAGGCTTGGGCACAGGATGAGCCTCTCTAGAAGCCTAGGTAGAGTTCCTTCATGTTACGCTGTAGACCACACTACCTACCAAGAGAAAGTACTCATCTAGATTATTCGTAGCCGTCTATATACAGCTGAAGTCGGAAGTTTATATACACTTAGGTCAGAGTCATTAATACTCGTTTTTCAACCAATGTCTTGTTAACCTGTTAGGGTATAGGGGGCAGTATTTTCACGGCTGGATAAAAAAATGTACCCGATTTAATCTGGTTACTAATCCTACCCAGTAACTACAATATGCATATACTTATTATATATGGATAGAAAACACCCTAAAGTTTCTAAAACTGTTTGAATGGTGTCTGTGAGTATAACAGAACTCATTTGGCAGGCAAAACCCTGAGACAGATTCTGACAGGAAGTGGATACCTGATGTGTTGAATTGACTTTAAGCCTATACCATTGAAAAACAAAGGGGCTGAGGAATATTTTGGCACTTCCTATTGCTTCCACAAGATGTCCCCAGCCTTTACAAAGTGTTTTGAGTCTTCTACTCTGAGATCTGACTGAAGAAGAGCCTTGGAACGGTGATGGCCCATTAGACACCTTGCTCGCGAGTTGATGGTGGGTACTCTCATTCCGAAACGTTTTAAAAGAGAACCCAATGGTCCGCCTTGAATTTTATTCATGTTCTGGTTAAAAAAGGCCCTAATGATTTTTGCGATACAACGTTTGACATGTTTGAACGAACGTAAATATATTTTTTCCGTTCGTTCGTGAAGTGAAGTCCGGCTGGCTTAGATCATGTGCTAACAACACGGAGGTTTTTGGACATAAATGATGAGCTTTTTTGAACAAAACTACATTCGTTATGGACCTGGGATTCTTTGGAAGTGACATCTGATGAAGAGAATCAAAGGTAATGGATTATTTACATAGTATTTTCGATTTTAGATCTCTCCAACATGGCGGTTAGTCTGTATCGCAATGCGTATTTTTCTGGGCGCAGTGCTCAGATTATTGCAAAGTGTGAATTCCCAGTAAGGTTAATTTTAAATCTGGCAAGTCCATTGCGTTCAAGAGATGTAAATCTATTATTCTTTGAATGACAATATAATATTTCACCAATGTTTTCTAATATTAATTAATTATTTTGTTGTGATGACTTGACTGCCGGTATTGGAGGGAAACGATTTCCTGAACATCAACGCCATAGTAAAACACTGTTTTTAGATATAAATATGAACTTGATAGAACTAAAAATGCATGCATTGTCTAACATAATGTCCTAGGAGTGTCATCTGATGGAGATTGTAAAAGGTTAGCGCATAATTTTAGCTGATTTTATGGTTTTGGTGACGCCTGTCTTTGAATTGACAATACAATACACACAGCTATTGTCAATGTACTCTCCTAACATAACCTAACTTTATGCTTTCGCCGTAAAACCTTTTTGAAATCGGAAAACGTGGTTAGATTAAGGAGATGTTTATCTTTCAAAGGGTGCCAGATAGTTGTATGTTTGAAAAACTTGAATTTTGACATTTATTTGGTTTCAAATTTGCCGCTCTTGAAATGCACCTGCTGTTGATAGGGTGCGCCACGGGTGGCACGCTAACGTCCCACATAGCCCAAAGAAGTTAACAAACTATAGTTTTGGCAAGTCGGTCAGGACATCTACTTTGTGCATGACACAAGTAATTTTTCCAACAATTGTTTACAGACAGATTTCACTGTATCACAATTCCAGTGGGTCAGAAGTTTACATACACTAAGTTGACTAGGCCTTTAAACAGCTTGGAAAATTCCAGAAAATGATGTCATGGCTTTAGAAGCTTCTGATAGGCTAATTGACAATTTGAGTGAATTGGAAGTGTTAGGTTCTTATTTTTCAGAGTAAATGACTCACGGACACTAGAGGAGCTTTGACCAAGTTTAATTCTTCCCAAAGGTTCTGTACAGCTGTAATTCAGACAGCAAAACATTACTCACCATCACAGTTATATACATCCTACTTAAGACACTCCCTTTCTCCAATCCTTACATTTTATACTCAGCAGGAAGAAGGTAACCAGTTACTAAACCCTGATTATTCCCTTAAGGGGAACTGACCTCACCTCCTGACCTCTAGTCCACCAATCTGTCTTTCCTGTATCAACACGGGGCTCTACTCCCGTCCCCCAACACATTCCACAGCCGTCTTCCTACAGAGACCCAGTCTCTTTCTCCTTTGATACTATGCTTCTTCTCTATCATTTATTTAACATCTCAATGTTCAAAATGTCAAACCCAACAGAGGTGTACCTGTGGATGTATTTCAAGGCCTACCTTCAAATTCAGTGCCTCTTTGCTTGACATCATGGGAAAATCAAAAGAAATCAGCCAGGACCTCAGAAAAACAAGTTGAAGCCCTCCACAAGTTTGGTTCATCCTTGAGAGCAATTTCCAAATGCCTGAAGGTACCACGTTCATCTGTACAAACAATAGTACGCAAGTATAGAAACCATGGGACCACGCAGCCGTCATACCGCTCAGGAAGGAGATGCGTTCTGTCTCCTAGAGATGAACATACTTTAGTGCGAAAAGTGCAAATCAATCCCAGAACAACAGCAAAGGACCTTGTGAAGATGCTGGAGGAAACAAAAGTATTGATGTCCACAGTAAAATGAGTCCTATATTGACATAACCTGAAAGGTCGCTCAGCAAGGAAGAAGCCACTGCTCCAAAACCACCATAAAAAAAAACAGATTACGGTTTGCAACTGCAAATGGGGACAAAGATTGTACTTTTTGGAGAAATGTCCTCTGGACGGATGAAATAAAAATAGAACTGTTTGGCCATAATGACCATAGTTATGTTTGGAGGAAAAAGGGCGAGGCTTGCAAGCCGAAGAACACCATCCCATCACCCTGTTGTGGGGGTGCTTTGCTGCAGGAGGGACTGGTGCACTTCCCAAAATAGATGGCATCATGAAGTAAGAAAATGATGTGGTTATATTGAAGCAACATCTCAAGACATCAGTCAGGAAGTTAAAGCTTGGTCACAAATGGGTCTTCCAAATGGACAATGACCCCAAGCATACTTCCAAAGTTGTGGCAAAATGGCTTAAGGACAACAAAGTCAAGATAATGGAGTGGCCATCACAAAGCTCTAACCTCAATCCCATAAAAAAATAGTGGACAGAACTGAAAAATTGTGTGCGAGCAAGGAGGCCTACAAACCTGACTCAGTTACACCAGCTCTGGCAGGAGGAATGGGCCAAAATTCACCCAACTTACTGTGGGAAGCTTGTGGAAGGCTACCCGAAACGTTTGACCCAAGGATAGGATAGGGGGCAGCATTGGGAATTTTGGATGAAAAGCGTGCCCAAAGTAAACTGCCTGCTCCTCAGGCCCAGAAGCTATGATATGCATATAATTGGTAGATTTGGATAAGTTCCTAAAACTGTTAGAATAATGTCTGAGTATAACAGAACCGATTTGGCAGGCGAAACCCCGAGCACAATCCATCCAGGGGAAAAAAATGTTCAGCTCATTGCGTTTGCCACTAGGTTTCATTGATAATCCTGATTTTCAGGGCCCTGGTTGCAGTTCCTATGGCTTCCACTAGATGTCAACAGTCGATAGAAATTGGTTGATGTTTTTCTTATGAGGAATGTAGAAGCACGGCTGTAAATTGTTCGTGTCACTGTGAAGGGCTGAAGTCTTTAATTGTGCGTACACAGGAGCGCGCTCCGTGGTATTTTTCTTCGGGTATTGAAAACAGATTATCCCGTCTTAAATTTTATCGATTATTTACGTTTTAGGATACCTGAGGAAGGATTAGGAAAGTTGTTTGAAATGTTTGGACCAAGTTCACAGGTAACTTATTAGATACTTTGTAGGCATGTTGGGCGAGTTGAAACCGGTGTATTTCTGAATCAAACGCACCAAATAAATGGACATTTTGGGACATAAAGAAGGACATTATCGAACAAAAGGACCATTTGTGATGTTTCTGGGACATTTTGGAGTGCCAACAGAAGAAGATCTTCAAAGGTAAGGCATATATTATATGGCTATTTCTGACTTTCGTGTCGCAACTCCCTGGATGAAAGTGATTTGTTATGCATTTGTGTGCTGGACGCTGTCCTCAGATAATCGCATGGTTTGCTTTCGCCGTAAAGCCTTTTTGAAATCTGACACCTTGGCTGGATTAACAACAAGTTAAGCTTTATTTTGATGTATTGCACTTGTGATTTCATGAAAGTTTAACATTTATAGTAATTTAATTTGAATTTGGCGCTCTCTGACCTATGCTGGCACTAAGACCACACTCAACGAACTGTATAAGGCCAAAAGCAAACAGGAAAATGCTCATCCAGAAGTGGCGCTCCTAGTAGCCGGGGACATTAATGCAGGGAAACTTAAATCCGTTTTACCTCCTTTCTACCAGCATGTCACATGTCCAACCAGAAAAAAAAAAAATCCTAGACCACCTTTACTCCACACACAGAGACGCATACAAAGCTCTCCCTCGCTGTCCATTTGGCAAATCTGACCATAATTCTATCCTCCCGATTCCTGCTTACAAGCAAAAATGTAAGCAGGAAGCACCAGTGACTCAATCAATACGGAAGTGGTCCGATGACATGGATGCTACGCTACAGGACTGTTTTGCTAGCACAGACTGGAATATGTTCCGTGATTCATCCAATAGCATTGAGAAGTATACCACCTCAGTCACCAGCTTCATCAATAAGTGCATTGTGGACACCGTCCCCACAGTGACCATACATACATACCCCACTTATAAGAAATCCTGCTATGCTCTCAAACGAACTATCAAACAGGCAAAGCATCAACAAAGGACTAAGATTGAATCCTAGTACACCGGCTCTGACGTTAGTCGGATGTGGCAGGGCCTGCAAACTATTAGACTACAAAGGGACACCCAGCCGCGAGCTGCCCAGTGACACAAGCCTACCATATGAGAAAAATGCATTTTATGCTTGCTTCGAGGCAAGCAACACTGAAGCATGCATATGAGAGCACCAGCTGTTCCGGACGACTGTGTGATCATGCTCTTCACAGCCGATGTGAACAAGACCTTTAAAACAGGTCAACATTCACAAGCAGCGGGGACAGATGGATTACCAGGATGTGTACTCAAAGCATGTGCAGACCAACTGGTAAACATCTTCACTGACATTTTCAACCTCTCCCTGACCAAGTCTGTAATACCCACATGTTTCAAGCAGACCACCATAGTACCTGTGCAGATGAAAGCGAGGGTAACCTGCCTAAATGACTACCACCCTGTAGCACTCACGTCAGTAGCCATGAAGTGCTTTGAAAGGCTGGTCATGGCTCACATCAATACCATCATCCCAGAAACCCTACACCCACTCCAATTCACATACCCGCCCCAACAGATCCACAGATGACGCACTCTCTATTGCACTCCACACTGCCCTTTCCCACCTGGACAAAAGGAACACCTATGTGAGAATGCTATTCATTGACTACAGCTCAACATTCAACACCATAGTGCCCACAAAGCTCCTCACTAAGCTAAGGACCCTGTGACTAAACACCTCCCTCTGTAACTGGATCCTGGACTTCCTGACTGGCCGCCCCCAGGTGGTGAGGGTAGGTAATAACACATCTGCCACGCTGATCCTCAACACTGGAGCCCTCCAGGGGTGCGTGCTCAGCCCCCTCCTGTACTCCCTGTTCACCCATGACTGCGTGGCCAAATACGACTCCAACACCATCATTAAGTTTGCAGACGACACAACAGTGATAGGCCTGATCACCGACAACGACGAGACAGCCTATAGGGAGGAGGTCAGAGACCTGACAGTGTGGTGCCAGGACAACAAACTCTCCCTCAACGTGAGCAAGACAAAGGAGCTGATCGTGGACTACAGGAAAAGGAGAGCCGAACAGGACCCTGTTTACGTCGACGGGGCTGTAGTGGAGCAGGTCGAGAGTGTCAAGGTCCTTGGTGTCCACATCACCAACAAACTATCATGGTCCAAACATACCGAGACAGTCATGAAGAGGGCACGACAACACCTTTTCCCCCTCAGGAGACGGAAACGATATGGCATGGGTCCTCAGATCCTCAAAAGGTTCTACAGCTGCACTATCGAGAGCATCCTGACTGGTTGCGTCACTGCCTGGTATGGCAACTGCTCGTACGTAGGGCCCAGTACATCACTGGGGCCAAGCTTCCGGCCATCCAGGACCTCTATACCAGGCAGCATCAGAGGAAGGCCCAAAGAATTGTCAAAGATTCCAGTCCCCCAAGTCATAAAATACTCTCTCTGATACCGCACGGCTAGCAGTACCAGAGCACCAAGTCGAGGGCCAAAAGGCTCCTTAACAGCTTCTACCACCAAGCTATAAGACTGCTGAACAAATAATCAAATGGCCACCGGACTATTACATTGACCCCCCCCCCCTCCATTTGTTTTTTTACACTGCTGCTACTCGTGGTTTATTATCTATGTAGTCACTTCACCCCTACCTACATGTACAAATTACCTACACTAACCTGTACCCCCGAATATTTACTCGGTACCAATACCCCCTGTATATAGCCTCGTTATTGTTATGTATGTGTTACTTTTCAATTTTATTAAGTAAATATTTTCTTAACTATTTCTTGAACTGCACTGTTGGTTAAGGGCTTGTAATGTAAGCATTTCACGTTAAGGTTGTATTCGGCACATGTGACAAATACAATTTGATTATGACAACCAATAAGTTGATAATTTTGTGTGCAACGCAAGTAAGCTTGTTTTTTAAAGAATAGCATGACTAGTCCAGTATCAGGTTACTTTGTAGAATGAAAGAGGATACCATAACCACTCTACTCTTTCCTGACAGGGCCCTATAAAAAAAAAAAAAAATGTATTTTTTATGCCTGATTCCATTTCGTTTTTTTCCCGGTTTCCATGTTACTGTTTTAATTCTTAAACAACTACATTGGATGTTCTTAGTCCACAACAATGCTTATTAAACCACTTGATTCTGGGGTGTCGTAAGGCCTACCTTTTATTCCAGTGTGGACCTACTAGCCGTTGCTTGGTGGTGTATCTGTAGCACGCATATGATGGTAGAGTTTATAAAACAAATAACGTTAACAGTCTACTTTGTACTTAACATTTAATTGAGAAAAAGCCTTTCCATATACCAGTGCAATTCTCATTAGCATCACCGCTAACGGCTAAACCAAGTTGTCGCTGCGCGCATCGCACATACGGGAATTATCCTCGTCTTTAGAGTCGCACTTAAGACAAGAACAGAATGGATAAGTGTTATGATGAATGTATTCATTTGACAGAGTTTAATACATTTAGTGGATTCCCTATTAAATTCAATACCCTTTTTCAATATTGTTGAATTGCGTAAAGTTGATTTTATAGGGTCCTACAAAGCCAACAGGCAGCCTGGTTAACAGCTACCAAGGCTGAACGGTGACACCAAGCAGCTTACTCTTTACCAACACACAGAACAAGTGAATCCACAATACTGTTTAGAAACACCCTGACATTAAAATAAATAAATCAGCAATACAGGGTAGTTGAAGTGTAGGGAAATGTAATGGATGCAGTCCGTCTACCGTGAACTGCGTGCAGACGACATTACACAAGACGTTGCGCAAAAATCATTCAATGGATGATCCTCAACCAACCAACCTGTTCAAAAGGTTTAGGTGCATGAAATAAACTCACTGAGTTGTTTATCATGTTTGTAACAACAACAAAAAACTGCTCAATCTTCTCTGTATCATGTATCTAGGTTATCGATTATTACAGACTTTGGTTTCCAATCGTTGCGAGATGAATGTTATTAGCCAGATAATGATATGTTGACACATATGAGCTAGCGAGCTAGCACATTATACGTTGAGAGACACTACCATGGCTAGCTCTGATATCTACGTATGCCATTGAAAGTAAAACGTCGTGTAACAAAAGACAGTACAGTATTATTCACTATATTGCATACCTTGGTAAAACCGTTAGCTTCGCTAGCAGGTGATAGCTTCGCTAGCCAGGTGATAGCTTCGCTAGCAGGTGATAGAAAAGAAAACTAAAATGGACAAATACGTTTTAAAAACACTTACCTATAACAGGTTCTACTGCACCATTAACTTTTCTTGGGAACAGTATTGATGAAATACTCAGTCAGTGTAGGTCATCGGTATTGTAATTCGTCTTGATCACTACACTCAGGTTCTGCAAATCCTCTCTAGTCAGCTGATTACGGGACAGCGTTGCCGTTCATCGATATTACTGCCGTAAACTATAACGTCTTGCGTTGGCAACCATCTTGGTTGTGGCAAATGGATATTCATCAAGGTAAATCAACCCAGTTCTAGGACTGCAGGTGGAGCACATGTCCCACTCCTGGGGTTAGTGTTGGTGCTGTATAAAACGTGTGTGTGTGGGTGGAGTAGGCTTCTCCACCTAACAATAATGTATTTGGGGCTTGTAAGCATTTCACTGTAAGGTCTACATTTACGTTTTAGTCATTTAGCAGACGCTCTTATCCAGAGCGACTTACAGTAGTGAATGCATACATTTCATACATTTTTTTGTTGTTGTACTGGCTCCCCGTGGGAATCGAACCCACAACCCTGGCGTTGCACACACCATGCTGGCGTTGCAAACACCATGCTCTACCAACTGAGCCACAGGGAAGACCACACCTGTTGTATTCGGCGCATGTGACAAATACAAATTTGACATATGAAACATGGAGAACAGCAAAACAGTGACTGCTTCTAGGCAGAAACCTTTTACTTTTCCCCCCCTCTACAATTTTGAGACCCGAAAGCAGCTCCTCTGTATCGGTACTTTTTATTCAAAGTCATTTTACATAATATGTTAAAAACAAGTTTTTAAAACGGTAGTGATAAGGGATTGTCCAATGGATCTGTTGCTGTATACCAAATGGACTGTAACTATTTGAAAAGGTTTGCGTAGATATGTTACTTTATACACAGAGAAACAAGTATGTAACAGAATAAACAGTACTGTCCAAAATGGCACTTCAATCCCTATATAGTGCACTATTTCTACCAGAGCCCTGGTCCAAGGTAGTGCACTATATAGGGATTCAAGTGCTATTTGTGACACACCCGCAGTGAGTTCAGTGAGTTCAGTTGACAGGCCATATTTATACAAGGCTGATATATAAAAGGAATATTGTGTATTTGGCAAATAACCATGGCTGAGTCTCAATGCAAATGCCCACATCTTTGTAGACTGAGACAGTGACACAGAACAAGAATGAGTTCTATTTTAGAATAGTTCATTCTATTTCTATGGTCCGAATATATAAAATGGATTGAAATGTCAATAGAAAGACAGCATTAAAATGGCAAATATTGCAAATCCATTCCTACTTCATAGATTAAAATTAGATAGAGTTATGGCTGACAACTGGCATCTCAGAATACTAGGTGTTACTAGCATCCGGTTTTGATTTGAAAATGGGGTTATTTAGCTCAGGTAAAACAACAGCTAGCATGTCCAGAGGTGCAGCAGGGTTCTATAGGGTTGATGTAAACAAATGGTTCATCTTTAAAAAGCATGTATACAATAAGTCCATGTCCATATGAAGCATGGCAAATGACTTACAGCAGTAAAGACACCATAAAATAAAAGCTGTTGAAAACATGTATAATCTAGTTAGGATCCAGCACTTATGAGCTTCCTTACGAGCCGACAAAAAAATAAAAAGCTGAAATTCTTTTGCATTGATTGATTATGACACCTTTCTGACTGCAAGTACGCATTTAAAAACGGACCCAGTAAATTAAAATCCAAACCAACAATAATATTCACAATATATTAAGACTGTTTAAAACATTTTTTTTAAAAAAGGCCAACTCCCAAGATCCAGAGGAAACGCAATCCTTGCAATAGATAGCATTACTTACACCGCGATAGGCAACATAACCAAATACTCCATGGCCCGTATTCACAAAGTGCTGCTCAAACATACATTTTCCCTTTTTGATCATATAAATAAGATCACATGTGCGGGAGGGGACCTGGTCCTAGATCAGCGCTCTAACCCTTGAGGCTTCATGAATACAGGCCAAGGTATGTCAGGAGTACCCAATGATGACAAGCTATGCTCCAACCATCCAGGTGAGGAGGAGAACTAAAATAAGACTTTTAAAATCCTGGACATTAAAACATTGGGTTTTTTTTACACAATAAACCGTATAACATTAACACCAACAGTAGCGCTTCGGTGAGCTTTTGGATGGTTAAGAGTCTTTGCATAGATTCAGACCATGCCAGGTCAGTGAGATGATGCCCAGTGGCATGTTCTCAGTTCCAGATGCATAGGGACAGGCTAGCCTGATCCCAGATCTGTTTGTGTTGTCCTGCCAACTCCTCTGGTCATTGTCACCATAGAAATCGTGTAATTTTACATCTATACATTTTATACCTATTGATTCCATATGCAAATTTTATGAGTAGACAAGACCGCACAAACAGATCTGGGACCAGTCTAGTGCCAGCATGTTACTGGCCTGGGGGGACCTCTGTGATACTGTCCCTGGGGTCGGGGCGAGCTGCAGCAGGCCGCCGTCGGATGCTGCGGCCTGACGCGATGAGGTCGGCGTAACCCCGGGAGTGAGAAAAAGCGTAGGCCGAGCGGCGGGAGCGTCTGTCGCGCTGGAACGGAGCCGGTTTCTTCTTCTCCTCTTCCTCTGCCTCATACTTCTTCCTGTTCCTCTGGACCTGCGGCGGCGAGAAACAAATATTCATAAACATTCATGAAATCGTTCATAAACAAGTTTAAAATATGGATGTGTGGTGGGTTTTTATTCAAGAGCACTTCAGACAGGGTGTAGTTTTCCAGATTTTGTGCTCCATTTCGAACGCCCCCAAAATCCACAGATCTCGGATACAAAAAAAAGATCTCTCACAATATTGCAGAAGCAACGAGCCGTACCATGGACATATCACAACCATGTCATACCAAAATATTACCAAATCAACACATTATGAGTAAAGTCATTTTCGGGGTTAGTAGTTGCTAGGCCTTACGTTGTCTCCAACGGACGGCCATATGGTTTTGCAGAGGAACTGAATGAAGATGACAGGTAGCAGGCTGATCCCCACAGTCAGGATGATGGTCAGCCACAGATAAGGCTGTCTGAGCGCGTTAGGGGCTACACCTGACACACACAGAAAAACAAAACATACGCTGGGTTAGAAAAGCACAGTAATTACTCATCATCATCACCATCTGTGACAAGAGCCATATGGCCAGGGTCAAGTTCATAAGGTGCAAACTGGAAGAAAGAACGGACAGAATTAGGGATGTACTACCTAAACTTGTCCAATAAGAAACATTCATTCAACATTGTGAAACGTTTTGCTATCGTCTGTGTGGCCGAATGAACACGACCCCAAGGTTAGTATTCATTAGGGCATACAATGTCCAGGTAGTCTCTCCCGGTTTTAGTCTGTTTTCATCCGTGTGAACAGGATCCAGATCTGAAGAGGCAGAACTCACCGGTGAAGGTGAAGGTTGACGGGAAGATGACGTGGATTCCTGCACTGTGGATATCGAACATGATCCCAAAGTATATGGCTATACTGCAGAGGACGGCGAAGCAGTTCACAAAGGTCCAGTACGACGTCTCCAGAGATATCTGGGAGAGGAGTATGAGAGACAGAAAGTTACATCATCTATTCCAACACTGTAGGAGGAAACAGCACTTGCTGTATAAATAAGGCTCGTCGTTTTTCTTATTTTTTTTTAAACAGATTTCTGAAAACAGACAAGAGTTTGTTTCTTGTGTCTACATGTGAGCTGTGGAATGAATTTCCCTTTTGAAGGACAATAAAACATAATCAATCCACCAATCAATAAATCCATTGAGGAAGAAGTCAGCTACCTGCAGGTTGACGGTGAAGATGAGAGAAGAGGCCATGACCACAGCGAGGGACTGGTAGTCTGACGGTGCCTCTCCGTCCTGCCCCATGGTCTGGAGGAACGCCCCGTACGGGATGAAGAAGACCACCAGAGAGGTGAAGATGCCGTGGAACAGACTGATGAAGAAGTTCTTGTAGTTGAACAGCGCCCCCTGCTGACCAGGGAGGTATAACTTGGGGAACTTTCTGCTCAGTTTGTCGTTCACGTCCTTCAAGGAAACAGGAAATAGAAATGTCATATTAGCTCAGGGCTTCCCAAACATGTACTGCACATTATCCCAAAATTGACACTTAAATGCAGGGGACTCGACTTGGACAAGGCTTGTTAAGGCTGCGTGTTCAGTCACTAAATTTTAGGTCCCGCAGGCTGTACCAACACATTTATTAGTTTAAGAGATCCTTTGTTGGCACTAAGCGGTTGTATTCTTTACCCCTTTGAAGATAATTTGTTTGATAATAAGCTGAAATATTTTCTCAATGGGCCCAGGGGGATCCCACACAGTATCTCGACCCCAAGTTTAGGAACCACTGAATTAGCTTAACAATGACGTGTCACGCGATCGGAATAAGACAGAGTGATAAAACAAACAAAAAAAAGGGGGAGTTTTCATTCAATGTTCATCATTAAAAACAGTGAACACAGAGCCTGTTACCTCTATGAAAAGCCCAGCTTGTCCAGCTGGCATTTGAAGGGGACCTGAATTCTGGCGCCCAGTGTGTACAGCCAAGTTATCGTTACTCATTGTGTTATTACTTTTCTACAGTATTATTTCTCAATTTTTCTTTCTCTCTGCATTGTTGGGAAGGTCCCGTAAGTAACTATTTCACTGTTGTTTATGAAGCATGTGACAAATAAAATTAGATTTGGATATATTATGGACATTTTCAAAAATGACAACAAACATTCTACATGTATCTCCTTTAATAGCTTACCTGATCCAACAAGCCAACCAGCAGGACAGGAAGAGAGCTGTACATCACATTGTACAAGGTGATGAACCAATCTTCATAGGCAACCTGGAGTGGTATCATAAAGTCATATATCACACGATAACTTACTCCTCTATTTTGAGATTTTATTTAACTAGGCAAATAAAGAATTGTTATTTGAATGAGAACTCAACTCTTCCCAGTCATCTTTTTTAATTATTGAAAAAAATATATACACTTTTATTTAACTAGGCAAGTCAGTTAAGAACAAATTCTTATTTACAATGACGGCCTACCGGGGAACAGTGGGTTAACTGCCTTGTTCAGGGGCAGAATGACAGATTTTTACCTTGTCAGCTCGGGGATTCGATCCAGCAACCTTTCAGTTACTGGCCCAACGCTCTAACCACTAGGCTACCTGCCGCCCCTCTATCATCAAATACACGTCCACATTTAGGATCAATCATCTGTACCATAGTATATGGTACAAAAGTCATTTTGGGGTTTTGAAGTCAGTCTAGATAAGTGGTCGTTGAAAATGCAGTTTAGACAGGTGGTGCCCTAAATGGCACCCTAAGTCTCTGGTCAAAAGTAGTGCACTATTTAGGGAATAGGGCTCTGGTCAAAAGTAGTGCACTATTTAGGGAATAGGGCTCTGGTCAAAAGTAGTGCACTATTTAGGGAATAGGGCTCTGGTCAAAAGTAGTGCAATATTTAGGGAATAGGGCTCTGGTCAAAAGTAGTGCAATATTTAGGGAATAGGGCTCTGGTCAAAAGTAGTACACTATTTAAGGAATAGGGTGCCAGTTGGGACACACCCTACCTCTAGAACATTCCCTCACCTGAGCTGAGAACCCATTGAAGAAGGAGTACCAGAAGTGGACCAGGGTGAAGGCAAAGTTCTTGAAGAAGAAGTAGCGGAGGAACTTGCACATGCGGATGTAGGACCAACGGCCGTGGACCAGCAGGAGACGCTCCAGGTACCGGAACTGAGCGAAGGCATAGTCACTGGACATCACCGCCTGCATGCCCTCCTGACCGGATATACCCACACCGATGTCTGCAGCTGGAGAGACAGAGACAGAGAGAGAGGTAGAGAGAGAGGCAGAGAGAGAGGCAGAGAGAGAGGCAGAGAGAGAGGCAGAGAGAGAGGCAGAGAGGCAGAGAGGTGGGGGGGAGAAGAAAGTGAAACAAAAACAGAGAATTTGTCTCCAACAGCTGAAGAGGTGAAGAGTTTGCAAAGGGGGAGTAGAAATCACATAACCACTTCACTACAAAAGGCTTTGTGGTGAAAACTACAATTCAGCTAATAACAACTGCTAACAAATAATGAATCATTTTACAGTAAATCAAATGAATATCCTCCCGTACTCTTGATCATGTTGACGTCGTTGGCTCCGTCTCCGATGGACAGCGTGACAGCCTTCTTATACTTCTTCACCAGGCTGACCACGTTGGCCTTCTGTTTGGGCGTGACGCGACAACAGATGACCGCCTCGCACTCGCACGCCATGTTCACAAAGTCTACCTGACGACTCTCCTTCTCCCAGTCGTCGATTGGCTGGGTGGAATCATGGGGCGTGGCAGAGACGGGTCTCTTTCCAAGACGCTTCAAGCGAAGGCGACGGCGTTTCTTCTTTTTCTCGTATAAGATCTCGTTCTGTGGAGAGAAACACAGACTATTTAGTCTTTACAAGAAAAATATACTTTTGTTCAAACAAAAAGGAAAAACCTCACAAAAACAATTAAATAAAAAATGTCTATGTAAATATTAGGCGGGGTCAAGTGTACGCCTTTAATGATCATTTCATGTTGAACAGCAACACTAACTAGTAATAGTCTCCACTCACCAGCCAGCCTCCAGTGATGATGAGTGCGTTCTTGCCAGGCTCGGGGAAGAACGGATCTGGTACCTTCTTCCTGGTTCGACCGGACGCAGGCAGTTGGTCCCTCCGGTTTGCCTGTCTGATTCGCAGCTTCTCACTATCACACACACACACACACACACACACACACACAAGACCATCAAACATCAGAACTACATCTTACAGTGTATTATCATAACTTCACTCTGCAAATACAGCAGTAGCCTAGCCTTTACAGCAGTAGCCTAGCCTTTACAGCAGCAACCTAGCCTTTACAGCAGCAGCCTAGCCTTTACAGCAGTAGCCTAGCCTTTACAGCAGTAGCCTAGCCTTTACAGCAGTAGCCTAGCCTTTACAGCAGTAGCCTAGCCTTTACAGCAGCAGCCTAGCCTTTACAGCAGCAGCCTAGCCTTTACAGCAGTAGCCTAGCCTTTACAGCAGCAGCCTAGCCTTTACAGCAGCAGCCTAGCCTTTACAGCAGTAGCCTAGCCTTTACAGCAGCAACCTAGCCTTTACAGCAGCAACCTAGCCTTTACAGCAGCAGCCTAGCCTTTACAGCAGCAGCCTAGCCTTTACAGCAGCAACCTAGCCTTTACAGCAGCAACCTAGCCTTTACAGCAGCACTTCTCCTCTAATATCTTAAACCTACTTGATATCATCTCCATAGTGGATCTGCATGTCATCGGTGAGCAGCTCACAGGAATAGCCAATGTTCTCAGCCGTTTCTACAGGGAAGGAAATGTTCATGTTAATGTCATCAGTAAACATTTAATCCATCAAGAGGCAAACTCGGTGAAGTAGCAGCTCGAGATGTTATCTTAGTCATTAAGTCAACAGTAGCACATTGTTGGGAGGTAAAAATGGACTGCAGCCCAAGTGGCACCATATTCCCTATACTGTCCAGAAGTGCATTACTACGGCCCTGGTTAAAAGGCAGTGTGTTAAATAGGGAACAGGGATGGAATCCTACTGTAGCCCAGTCTCTGGTTAGATAGAGAGATGAACATTCCAGACGAAGGCTGGTCGCCATGTGAACACAGCTTATCTAGACTTTCTTATCTCCTACCTTTCTTATCTCCAGTGAGAACCCAGATCTTAATGTCAGCCTTCGCCAGCTTGGCGATGGTCTCAGGAACCCCGTCCTGTAGCTTGTCCTCGATGGCAGTTGCTCCGATCATCTAAGAAAGGACATAAACAATGCAAACCCGGGTGACTTTTCAGAGCAGAAAGTGGCGGCTTTAATAAAAGCATGAGTCAGATTTCTTTGGTAACACGAGATTAGGGGTGTTAACCCCGGTGTTCTGATTACATTTACAATCTGGCCCTCATACCATCATGGCCACCTAATCATCCCCAGCTTCCAACTGGCTCATTCATCCCCACTCTCTCCTGTAAAGCCCATTCTGGGGGGAAGCTGCTATAGACCAGTGCTAACATTCAGTATCTGGATAATATGTGTGAAATGCTTGATAATATATGTGATATCAACAGAGATGTATATTTTCTGGGTGATTTAAATATTGACTGGCTTTCATCAGGCTGTCCATTCAAGAGAAAGCTTCAAACTGTAACTAGTGCCTGCAACCTGGTTCAGGTTATCAGTCAACCTACCAGGGTGGTTACAAACAGAACAGGAATTAAATCATCAACATGTATTGATCACATCTTTACTGATGCTGCAGGTATTTGCTTTAAAGCAGCATCCAAATCCATAGGATGTAGTGATCACAATATAGTAGCCATATCTAGGAAAACCAACGTTCCAAAGGCTGGGCCTAATATAGTGTATGAGAGGTCATACAATAAGTTTTGTAGTGATTCCTATGTTGTTGATGTAAATAATATTTGTTGGTCTGTAATGAGGAGCAACCAGACACTTGACACATTTATGAAATTGCTTATTCCATTAAGCACGCACCCATTAAGAAAATTACTGTAAAAACTAAAAGCATTGTATTTTGTACAAATCACTCAGTAAGCCCAAAACCTCAACAACATCTCGTAATGAATTATGTGGAAATTGAGCAAGTTGAGGAGACTAAACTGTCATGGTCAAAACATGTTGATAGAACAGTAGCTAAGATGGGGAGAAGTCTGTCCATAATAAAGCTCTGCTCTGCCTTCTTAACAACACTATCAACAAGGCAGGTCCTACAGGCCCTAGTTTTGTCGCACCTGGACTACTGTTCAGTCGTGTGGTCAGGTGCCACAAAGAGGGACTTAGGAAAATTTCAGTTGGCTCAGAACAGGGCAGCACGGCTGGCCCTTGGATGTACACAGAGAGCAAACATTAATAACATGCATGTCCATCTCTCATGGCTCAAAGCGGAAGAGAGATTGACTTCATCACTACTTGTTTTTGTAAGAGGTGTTGACAAGTGGGATGTACCGAGCTGTCTGTTTAAAATACTAGCACACAGCTCTGACACCCACGCATACCCCACAAGTGGCGCAGCGGTCTAAGGCACTGCATCTCAGTGCTAGAGGCGTCACTACAGACCCTGGTTCGATTCCAGGCTGAATCACATCCGGCTGTGATTAGGACTCCCATAGGGCGGCACACAATTGGCCCAGCGTCGTCCAGGTTAGGGTTTGGCCGGGGTAGGCCGTCATTATAAATAACAATTTGTTCTTAACTGACTTTACTAGTTAAATAAAGGTAAAAAAAAGAAAAACAAGACATGCCACCAGAGGTCTCTTCACAGTCCCCAAGTCCAGAACAGACTATGGGAGGCACACAGTACTACATAGAGCCATGACTACATGGAATCTGATAAAAAAAATAAAAAAAAAATTAAAAACAGGTAAAAATACACCTTATGGAGCAACGGGGACTGTGAAGAAACACACACGTACAGACACATGCATACGCACACATTGTGATATTGTTGTATTTGAACATTTTGTGCTGTGGATATGTGGCAGTGTAGGGATGTTATATGATGTACTGTTATCTTTAGTTAATTCAGTACAAACATAGCTCACTGTTCTATCTGTAATGTGGGTGCTTGGTGTGTTTGGACCCCAGGAAGAGTAGCTGCTGCCTTGGCAGGAACTAATGGGGATCCATAATAAACCCCAGGAAGAGTAGCTGCTGCCTTGGCAGGAACTAATGGGGATCCATAATAAACCCCAGGAAGAGTAGCTGCTGCCTTGGCAGGAACTAATGGGGATCCATAATAAACCCCAGGAAGAGTAGCTGCTGCCTTGGCAGGAACTAACGGGGATCCATAATAAACCCCAGGAAGAGTAGCTGCTGCCTTGGCAGGAACTAACGGGGATCCATAATAAACCCCAGGAAGAGTAGCTGCTGCCTTGGCAGCTGCTGCCTTGGCAGGAACTAAATGGGGATCCATAATAAACCCCAGGAAGAGTAGCTGCTGCCTTGGCAGGAACTAACGGGGATCCATAATAAACCCCAGGAAGAGTAGCTGCTGCCTTGGCAGGAACTAACGGGGATCCATAATAAACCCCAGGAAGAGTAGCTGCTGCCTTGGCAGGAACTAACGGGGATCCATAATAAACCCCAGGAAGAGTAGCTGCTGCCTTGGCAGGAACTAACGGGGATCCATAATAAACCCCAGGAAGAGTAGCTGCTGCCTTGGCAGGAACTAAATGGGGATCCATAATAAACCCCAGGAAGAGTAGCTGCTGCCTTGGCAGGAACTAATGGGGATCCATAATAAACCACAGGAAGAGTAGCTGCTGCCTTGGCAGGAACTAATGGGGATCCATAATAAACCCCAGGAAGAGTAGCTGCTGCCTTGGCAGGAACTAAATGGGGATCCATAATAAACCCCAGGAAGAGTAGCTGCTGCCTTGGCAGGAACTAATGGGGATCCATAATAAACCCCAGGAAGAGTAGCTGCTGCCTTGGCAGGAACTAAATGGGGATACGTAATAAACACAAATACAAACTATTCCCCAGGTCGTTGCTGTAAATGAGAATGTGTTCAGGCAACTTACCTGGTAAAATAATGGTTAAAAAAAACAGTTTACTTAAAGACTGATGGCATCTTATTATTAGATCTTAATGATCCTGACCAAAATGTCAGCCCTCTACATTGTAGAAGTGATTTGATTGGTTGAAGTATTTGGAGCGTCGTCCTACCATGAAGTTGTTCTCAATCTGTTCATACACTCGATCTAGAGCAGCCTCCCTGTTGCCCATAGCAACACTGGCATCCTTGTGCTTCTTAGCCCAGGCGTCAAACTCCTGCTTACTGATATCCTTGTAACACAAACACAGGGTCCGGAGAGTCTGGTTGGCAAAGATCTACAATGGAAGAGAAATGATTCCAATGATGCACCAATGGAAAAACATGCATCATCTATTTTGTTTTTTTTAGAAACTATTTGTTACGTGACCACAATGTCCTAGCTCAGAGTTCAACCACACGTCAAACTAAGGCCACTACTACTCCACATAGGCTCAAAGTCAATACAGCAAAGGTCTCAAACTATAATGTCAGAATGTGGCCCCTGAGCAAAAGGAGTTTGGCACCACCTGCCATATTATTAAAAACACCCCAGAACAGATATTGTTAACTCACGTCCAGAGCAGTCTGGGTCTCTTCCTTGTGTTTGGAGTTAGGAGAGAGGCGTTCGTAGATGACCGTGTCTGCTCCTTTACAGTACAAACGGATCCGACCATCGGGGAACCTCACTGTGTGTGTGTGAGAGAGTGAGAGAGAGAGAGAGAGAGAAGACAGCACGTTAGGGAGATGGTCACAGTGAAAGGGCTAATTTTGCTAAATTCCAGCTTTCCCAAAGTTCCCCAAAAATCCAGGCCAGCTGGAGGATTTCTAAAAATCATCAGGAATAAACAGGAACTCTAAAATATCCAGAGGTTTTACAACCCTACAAAAGTCCCAGGGGGTCGCAGACTTTAAACAGACACTCACGGATGACGGACATGCGTTTGCGGTCGCTGTTAAAGTCGAGCAGGGCCAACACCTCGTAGGTCATTTCCCGGTCCATCTCGCTGATGGTGATGGTGTCCTGGGTACGGGACAGGAACACAAAACCAAAGTTCCTGGCAGCCGTCACCAGAGCTCCCTCGTCGGGAGAGGCTGCCTGGTACACCAACTCATCTGAGGATTGAGGACAACAGACGCACATCAACTCTGGGGTCAAAGGTTATGTTACACCAGTATTATAGACTATTCGTCAGTGTCTGCAGTATGCTAAACTAAGACTACCTGTTTGTGTATGTTCCTATTAATATTGGTCCGGTTCCCCAAGACAACAGATAAAGATCGATCCTGGACTAAGAAGCATTTTTTTACATTTACATTTTAGCCATTTAGCAGACGCTCTTATCCAGAGCGACTTACAGTAGTGAATGCATACATTTCATTTCATGCATTTTTTTTTTTTTTGTACAATAAATTCTCCATTGACTATGTTTTTTTTTTTTTTTTCAGGACCAGGCTTTATAGGTGTCCAGGATACCAGCCCATTTGGTATAATCAGTGATTACTGAACTTTGACCTCTAGCATCACTAGAATGCATCTTGTCTAGTGCTCACCTTCTTTCTGCTCCACCATGACAGTGTGACACAGAGACAGCAGCTTGAAGAACTCCAGCGCGTCTTTGTCCTTCTTGGACCGGATGCAGGCCACCAGGGAATGATCCAGGTACTCAAACTTGCTGTCTGCGTGCTTGTTCCAGCTGAAATCCACTGGCTGTGAAGAACCGAGGGGAAGAAATTACCATCAACACAATGCTACAGATAGACTCGGAAGACCGGTTTCCTGGACCCATATTAAGCCTAGGTCCTTGACTATCAACACTTTCAAAATGGGGATTGAACACGTTTTTTTTAGTCTGGGACTACGCTTGATCTGTGTCCGGGAAACTGACCCTAATAATCTCTCGCAACAGATGTTAAAATGTAAAGCATTTTGAATAGCAGAAATACGTGACAATCTGAATAGAATGGTAAACCTGACCTTTCCACGATTCAGACTCACTCCCTCCACAGTGGTCGGGTCGCCTGGCAAAATGAAAAGTATCGGTTAGTTGTTATACTGAGCCGTGTAACAGTATACAGACGTCTTCATATCTTTACATCCTTTTTTGTCATGTTTACCACAATGCAGTGGGGCCAGATAGAATGTCCTTCCAAGCCAAGATATAAGTGTAGCATGATACACTGCAGTACCCATAATGCTCTGTACAACCTAGCGATTTTTTTTATCTTCATGAAGATGTTCCTCTCTTCTCCTTATCAATACAGGGTGTCAGAAACGAAAGGACATTTCTCTAACCGAAGGTGCGTCCGGCGATGGTGCACTTCTTGAAGGCCATGATGTTCTGCGTGAGAGTACCGGTCTTGTCTGAGAAGATGTACTCGATCTGACCCAGTTGTTCATTGAGGGTGGTGGTACGGGCCTTGGCTGGCGTGTCTTTCTCCTGGTAGTACATCTGAAGGTCCCAGTTGATGAACTTCGACTGGCCCAAACGAATCACTTCCACACTGGACAGGAAGTAGAGGAAATAACATCATGACAGTCAAGTTAGGAGAAATTATCCAGGTAGATTTTTTATTTTTTTCCATCAGAAACACAATGTCTGTGTGTTAGAATAGGAGGGCTGGAACTAGAACATTAAACAGCTGTAATAAAGTCGGTGGAAGTAGAAAGTAGAGATTATAAATACACACTTCAAATCTTAGTCAGATTAAGAGATATTCATTGTTCTACTTCTCCATCAGGTTAGTCTCTGCTAACAGACGAAAACACAGCTGGCCAGAGGAGAGATTCCGGGTTGCTGATATTAGCCTCAGGTAAACTGGCATCTGTGTGTTAGGATAATTGGAACTTGGATACATGACCATTCTGATCCTGACACAACCATCTCTCTTCTGAGATCGAGGGTACGAGCTAGCCTGGGTTTGAGACGACTCACCTGACGTAGAGGGAGATGGGAACCATGGTGTTGAGCACGATGATGTACCCCCAGAAGCTGAGGAATCCTCTGTAAGAAGCAGTCTGGTCCTTGCCATCTTTCAGATACCATGCCCTGCTGCCTACCTCCTCGTACCAGAAGGAGTTTCCGATGGCCAGGCCAGCACACAACAGGATCAGGATTACAAAGATCTGGTGGAGGGAAGAGGGAGAAGGGATGAGCATTTGGATGGAGTTCTTCCACTGCATGTACAGTGCCTTCAGAGAGTATTCACAACCCCTTGACTGACTCCACATTTATTGTTGTGTTACAGCCCGAATTAAACATTTATTCAATTGAGATTGTGTCACTGGCCTACACACAATACCCCACATAATGTTGTGGAATTATGCTTTTGGAAATGTTAACAAATGAATTAAAAATGAAAAGCTGAAATGTCTTGAGTCAATAAGTATTGAAGCCCTTTGGCAAGTCACATAATTAGTTGCATGGACTCACTATGTGTGAAATAAAAGTGTTTAACATGATTTTCGAATGACTACCTCATCTCTGTAACACACACATACAATTATCTGTAAGGTCCCTCAGTAGAGCAATGAATTTTAAACACAGATTCAAACACAAAGACCAAGGAGGTTTTTCAATGCCTTGCAAAGGGCACCTATTGGTAGATGGGTAAACATAAATAAAGGAGACATTGATTATCCCTTGAGCATGGTGAAGTTATTAATTACACTTTGGATGGTGTATCAATTCACCCAGTCACTACAAAGATACAGGCTTCCTTCCTAACTCAGTTGCCAGAGAGGAAGGAAACCTCTCCGGGATGCCCCCATGAAGCCAATGGTGCTTTTAAAACAGTTATAAAGTTTAATGGCTGTGATCTGAGAATGGATCAACAAAATTATAGTTCCTCCAATACTAACCTAATTGACAGAGTGAAAAGGAGAAAGCCTGTACAGAATAAAAATATTCCAAAACATGCATCCTATTTGCAACATTGCACTAAAGTAAAACTGCAATACAAAGCATTATGTTTGGGGCAAATCCAACAACATCCCTGAGAACCACTCTTCTTATTTTCAAGCATGGTGGTGGCTGCATCATGTTATGAGTATGCTTGTCATCAGCAAGGATTAGGGAGTTTTTTAGGGTCGAAAGAAACGGAATAGAGCTAAGCACAGGCAAAATCCTAGAGGAAAACCTGGTTCAGTCTGCTTTCCACCAGACACTGGGAGATGAATTCACCTTTCAGCAGGACAATAACCTAAAACACAAGGCCAAATATACACTGCAGTTGATGACTAAGAAGAAAGTGAATGTTCCTGAGTGGCCAGTTTGGACTTATGGAAAATATATGGCAAGACTGAAAAAAATGGCTGTCTAGCAATGATCAACAACCAACTTGACAGAGCTTGAAGAATTTTAAAAATGGGTTCATATTGCACAATCCAGGTGTGAAAAGCTCTTAGAGACTCACCAAGCTGTAATCGCTGACAAATGTGATTCTAACATGTATTGACTTAGGGGTGTAAATACTTAAGGAAAATTTGATATCTGTATTTCATTTTTAATACATTTGCAAAAAAAATCACTTTGTCATTATGGGCTATTGTGTGTAGATGGGTGAGCAATTAAATTAATCCATTTTGAATTCAGCCTGTAACAACAAAATGTAGAATAAGTCATGGAGTATGAATGCTTTCTGAAGGTACTGTAGATAACTGTTAAGAGACTTCATTTCATACAGGCTGAAATATTGCGAGGGGATGACTGAGTGTACCACTTACACTATACACCATGTAGTTCATCAGCTCATCGATTTTAGTCCTCTTGAATCTGGTCTTGCCCCCATTCCTCATGATTTTAGTGTCAGCGCCTACACCAGAACGGTGAACAAACAGAAGTGCAAAGGGTTTGGATGAGATTAAGTCCAAGGCAACAATATTTGCAAAATGGCATAACCGTGGTCGTTGGTGTGTGTTCATTGATTCCCGAAAAGTGTGTACTTACCTGCGAAGATGACCAGTCCGTGACACGCGTCAGTGTTTCTGATCCTACATCCTCTCAGCATCATGTTGTCCAGATCCAGAGGGAATCGGTCCTTCCTCCAACGCATGGTCCCAGTGAACTTATCCAGACGGTTGTTAGGCTCCTCACACACTATCATGGCTGTATGAGGAAACAAGACAACACACTATCCTGGCTGTATGAGGGAACAAGGTAACAGTGTCCACACTACCCTGGATATATGGGGGAACAGTGACCACACTATCCTGGATATATGGGGGAACAGTGTCCACACTATCCTGGATATATGAGGGAACAGTGTCCACACTATCCTGGATATATGGGGGAACAAAGTAACAGTGTCCACACTATCCTGGATATATGGGGAAACAAGGTAACAGTGTCCACACTATCCTGGATATATGGGGGAACAGTGTCCACACTATCCTGGATATATGGGGGAACAGTGTCCACACTATCCTGGATATATGGGGGAACAGTGTCCACACTATCCTGGATATATGGGGGAACAGTGACCACACTATCCTGGATATATGGGGGAACAGTGTCCACACTATCCTGGATATATGGGGGAACAGTGTCCACACTATCCTGGATATATGGGGGAACAAGGTAACAGTGTCCACACTATCCTGGATATATGGGGGAACAAGGGAACAGTGTCCACACTATCCTGGCTGTATGAGGGAACAGTGTCCACACTATCCTGGCTGTATGAGGGAACAGTGTCCACACTATCCTGGATATATGGGGGAACAGTGACCACACTATCCTGGATATATGGGGGAACAGTGTCCACACTATCCTGGATATATGGGGGAACAGTGTCCACACTATCCTGGATATATGGGGGAACAGTGTCCACACTATCCTGGATATATGGGGGAACAGTGTCCACACTATCCTGGATATATGGGGGAACAGTGACCACACTATCCTGGATATATGGGGGAACAGTGACCACACTATCCTGGATATATGGGGGAACAGTGACCACACTATCCTGGATATATGGGGGAACAGTGACCACACTATCCTGGATATATGGGGGAACAGTGTCCACACTATCCTGGATATATGGGGGAACAGTGACCACACTATCCTGGATATATGGGGGAACAGTGTCCACACTATCCTGGATATATGGGGGAACAGTGACCACACTATCCTGGATATATGGGGGAACAGTGTCCACACTATCCTGGATATATGGGGGAACAGTGACCACACTATCCTGGATATATGGGGGAACAAGGTAACAGTGTCCACACTATCCTGGATATATGGGGGAACAGTGACCACACTATCCTGTATATATGGGGGAACAGTGTCCACACTATCCTGGATATATGGGGGAACAGTGACCACACTATCCTGGATATATGGGGGAACAGTGTCCACACTATCCTGGATATATGGGGGAACAGTGACCACACTATCCTGGATATATGGGGGAACAGTGACCACACTATCCTGGATATATGGGGGAACAGTGTCCACACTATCCTGGATATATGGGGGAACAGTGACCACACTATCCTGGATATATGGGGGAACAACGGAACAGTATCAGAATGAGTTTCAACTTGTTATGATGAGATGTTGCAAGTCCTATCTACTCATTCTATTTCTATGCTCACACCATCACAGCTGGGGGGGGGGGGGGGGGTGGTGAATGAAACCGTGACCAGGCAGAGTCTAGCTACACAGCTAGACAGGATATCTTTGACAAACAATAACTGCCATCCTGGGTGCCCCATAGTTTACGACTGCAAATACATCTGGAAGACACTTAAAAGACAAAAGTGGACCCACTTTCTCTCCCACTCTCAGGATTCCACTCTCATCTGTACACGCTCTGTAAAATAATATTGCAATACTCTACATGCATTTTCCCTAGTTACAGTACAGCACTATGTTACCGTCAAACTCTGCCAGCTGGCGCTCTTCCTGCAGTCTCTCGTCTGTTATTTTCAGTCCCATCTTAAACTTCAGGTTGGTTTCCCTGAAAAACAATAACATACTTTCATTTTCCAGTGGACAGTACGCTGGGAACATCTTAGTCCCAGATCTGGTCTCTCTTAGTTGGCATGATAGCACAAACAGACTGGCAGTCAGGCTAGGGAGCATCTGTACGTTAAAGAAACTAAACCATGCCAGCCGTTTGATAGTATTGTTTGATTAACAAGAGGTTATCAATCTAAATCAACAGGCTTAAACAGACTACAAGTCTCAGCAAACCCTTTTTTTTAATCCAACTTCAGCTCTTAATTTTTATGTTTACACAAAAGCACGTTCTGTTAATGTAATTTCTCCTGTTATCAAAGGGGTAGTTATTGACAACCCCATTATGAAATGTCAGATCACACAACAAGGTTTGAAGACCTGGGCTGTGTCCCAAATGGCAACCTATTCCCTATATAGTGCACTACTTTTGACCAGGGCCAATAGGGGCTCGAAGTGCACTACTTTTGACTAGGGCACATAGAATATATAAGAAATAGGATGCCATTTGGGACAGGAAGGCCAATACATTTACTTGTATTAGAGAACATCTTACCCATCAAGCTCAGCAGTTTCCACATAACAAAGACTGTTGGGGTTTGAACTGGACAACAACAGAATGTCGGCCTAAAAAAAAAAAAAAAAAAAAAGAGCAAATGATGAAATACATTTTTTTTTTAACTGAATTATAAAATGGCTGGTTGGTTTCAATTAAATCAAATGAATAATACATTATGAAATGTAAATTCAGAAACTTCAGAATTGTTCGAAAGTATTATTATTATTTTTTTTTAAAAGGAACCGAGTCGAAGAACAAATAAATGACATTACCGGGATGTGATCATTTTTCTTCAAACGAACCACATCACCGACATGGATATTCATCCACTTAGACTCTTGAAACCTGGGTTTGGAAAAAGTTTCAGTCATTTTTTCCTCTCCATTCTTTGTCATGTTCAAAACATGAAGTTTGTCTTGTTGATGCATAGCACAGACAATACAATAAACAATGTAAGGTATTAAAAAGGTACGCTGTTGCACTATGGAGATCCAGACCACAATACTGTTCTAGTTTCTTTGTTCACACCATAGACTTATATAGATGACTCCTCTTTGCATCTGCCCCATTATGGTGTCAGAGCTTCTTCTTTTACTACTTCTACGAGTTGGTAAACAAACAGAAAGGGTGCATACTGCCACCTGGAGGCTGTTTGAACAGGTATAAAGCCAAGGATGGCAATTTACTGCCACCTGCAGTTATAGAATGTTGGCGCATAAGTATAATTCATTGGCTGATCCCTCCTGATGACCTGGATGGAATCATGTGATCCTTCCTTAACCTATAGGAAGTCCCACCCAGTTGACTACTTCAAAATGGTGAAAGCCCTCAATGGCACTGCAGGGTCAATTCCAAGTACATATCTATCCATGTCTATGGTTCATAGTCCTCATTACCTGCCATCCAGGAGGACATCACACTTCCTGTTGTTGATCTCCTTGTCCATCCTGTGGCGGGCCTGTTAGACAGGGAGGGAAAACACCAGCCAGAGTTCAGCATTAGATTAATGGACCACAGTGAGCTCTTCACAACAAAATGGAGTGTACTGCACATGACAAAAAAAAAATACAAAAAAAATAAATAAAAACATTTAAAAAGCCTTTTTCTTAGTTGCAGGTGGTCCGCAAATTATTATATAAAAATATATTTTCTCCAAAAATAATAAGTTGGGACAATAATGTAATTGTAAATTACTTTATACAATGAAAAGTGTTGAACAAACATACATCTGTAATAAAAAAGGCCTTTAATCTGTAACATTCACTGAGAACATTGATTCTAAATTTGACCGCTAAAATATTTTATGTTAAAGAATTCCGCGACTCTACGAAAGCTGGTCCTCAAGGGCTTTTGACGTGTTTTTTTTTTTGGTGCTCCCCGGAAAGGAAAAACGTTGGGATCTACTGATCTATAGGACACGCCGTTTCGGTGCCAAGACTTTGGGAGGAAGGGTGAAGAAGTGATATAGCCAGCGAGAAATGGATGAGTCACTCACCAGATCGTCCACTAGGTCTTTGATGGCTGTGATTCCCAGCACCAGAACTAAAGGCACTAAGGTCGTGTACCAAGGCAACGTGGTGATCTCAGGAATAATCTGGTGAGAGAGGAATAACCACAAGAGTATATTATTAATAATATCACAGTATGTTACTTTAACATTCAATCTAATGTTTAATCCAATCTGGTGATCCCAGGAATAATCTCATGAGAGGAGGGAAAGAAAAAATAATAATAATAAATAAAAACATTGTTACAAATTAATATCACAAAAACTATTACTTCATCATTGAATCAAACATTCAGTTCAGAGGTTTCAAGGCAGCAGTGATCACAGGAATAATCTGATGATGGGGGATGAAAGGAGAGTAGAACCATTTGTAGTCTATTGTTCCATCCTGACCTGTGGACCCCAGGATGAAGTGACTAAAGGGGCAGTTGAAATCGGTGAGGGTGGGGGGGGTTCTTGCATTGGAATTAAATTGAGTTCTGCTAATATAAAATCACACTATACCACAATAAAACAAAGTTGAAATGCAGAGACCATTGAGTGCTTTTGAATTCTGTAGTCTGTCTCTGCTGCTCTGCATTAGTACAATGGACAGCTCCCTACAGCTAGGCCGTTTTGGTAATGAATATAGGCTACAAGATCCACACACACAGCCTTCGGAAAGTACTCAGATCACTTGACTTTTTCCTAATTTTGTTACATTACAACCTCAATCTAAAATGGATTTAATTATCCCCCCCCATCAATCTAAACACAATACCCCACAATGAGAAAGTAAAAAGAGGTTTTTAGAAATGTATTAAAACAAAAATACCTTATTTACATAAGTATTCAGACCCTTTGCTAACTGTGTAGCCTAAATATTCTCCCCTTGCAAACATTTTCAGATAAAAATCAGTGAAAACTCAAATCCATGTTTCTGATAATAATTCACATCAACCTTGATGCATATTTTTCAGATACTGAAATAAATAAAACTTACCATATTATTCCACTCCTTTCCCAGAGACAAAAATAACATTTGGTGTGTCATCGTACTGCAAGAAATACTTAATTCTGCAATAATTGGATTTAATATTAGCCTATATGTGATAGGCCAGTCAGTGTCCAGATTTCAGTCACACGATTTGTAGCTTCCTTGATGCTCTGGGGAACTTCCTGAGTAAACGATCATTCCATTCTCCCCGAAATCTTATTGTAAGATTCCCCTCAAATGGTAGTTGGATTAATTGAGCTTTCCTCAGGTGTAGCATGTTTCTTCAGTGCTGACTGGACACGTTTGTCAAAGTGGAGAATTAGTTCTCGTATGTCGCCGTGGACGCCCTAAAGGCCAGTCCGTGTTTCAGTGCAGTAAGCACGGTCGGCATAGCGGAGAGACGCCCAGAGAATTGTTGCAGGATATCAAGTGGGTTCCATTTCTCCTCATTGGAGCCAGAGTGGGCGATTTCAGCCTGCAAAATAACTTTCATCAAATCTGTTTTGCTTAGATGTTTCCCATTTTTCACATGTAGAAGAAAGTCATGGCTCTCTGGGTCAAGGGTCAAGGGGCTTCCACCAATTGGCTGCTGCGTTCGCTGAATCCTTCTGACATTTCACCAATAACAGCATCCAATGTGCTGAACAGTACTTCACTCAGTCTCTTCTCCTCTGTCCTGCTGGACTACAGTACTGTCGTACTGCTGAAGATATGTACTTGCGCAACATTGCCGTTTGCTTGGAGCTAGTGTGTCAGTGCCACTGCAACTGTGCACAAATTACTTCAAACTTGATGATGTCGCACCTGTTTTTCCCCCCCTCGCTTTTTATGGGAACCCGAAGGAGTCATACCTCACCGCCCTTAATGGCTTTGCATTCTCTCCCTACACACACACACCGTGGTGCGCTCTGTCCATTGTGCTAACACAGAGCAGATACACTTTTTTGAGCCAACCTTTCACTCAATTGTAATTTTTATATATATATATATATATATACAGAAAAAAGTAAAACTATGGGGGGGAAAGTTTGAACTGAGGGGGCTAAACCCACTTTACCCCTCCCTCATGGAGCCGGGCCCAGATTGGTGCTGTCCAATAACACTTCATCACTCACTGCTCAGGCCAGGGTTCTGTATGTTATATAATGATGTGTCAGTATCTACATCACATTTTACATTTATGTAAATTCATTTAAAACTGCTCCCAATAAACAAGCCAATCACACTCCTTCCTTCCATAGTGTAGTATAAGTTGGGATGTCACATATAAGACTCGTATCTACCAGTGGAACCTCACGTTCTACCACTGAAGATTCTCGTAAATCAGTAAGTTGGATGTAACACAGCAGACTTACCTGTAAGATGAGCAGGGCCAGAAAGTAAAGGTTGGCAACTCGTTTGAACTGCTCAAACAGATTCAGTGGGATGAATGTTAAGGCGTTATATTTGTACGTCTTGATTCCATTCCCCTATAAACAATACAAGGAGGACAAGTACACAAACATGGTCAAAACAAGGCAACAGTAAACATGACATCCCCCCACGAATGATACAGCGCTGCCCTGCCCCCCTCCCTCCCTCCAACCCGCCCCCCCCCCCTCCAAACCGCCCGCCCCCCTCTCGTACCAATTGAGATATCACATGACTAACAAATTTCAGTTATCATGTATGAACACAGATTATCCATTATATTGACCAAACACTCGAATGGCCAGTCTAACAATGAACAAAATATATATTTATATTTAAAAAAATGCAAGGCAGTTAGCCTTGGTACCAGTTTCTTAAACTAATCCACTCCATGTCATGTGCCAAATGGCATGGCCTGACATTTGGCAATGACAAGGAATGGCAAAGAGTGGAACTCGACACATTTAATTTCTGTCTCTCTCTCTCTCTCCTTCCCAACACCTAAATCTCTCTCAGTCAAACTACACGGATCTTTCAGTGCTGCTGGTAGGCCGAGGATCATTTACATAAACAAACTGCAGCCACAGTATTGAGAGAAGGAGGCAAATGATCCGACAAAACAAATATGTCCACTCCAGTCCCAATTGGCATCCCATCCCCTATTTAGTGCACTACTTTTGACCAGGGCCCATAAGTAGTTTAGTGTATATAGGGGATTAGGGTGCCATTTTTGGATGCAACCCTGCGTCTACAACACCTTGTTGGGGAGTAGGACTCAATGTAAGACTTTTCATATGGACTATTTCATTGGAGTTAACATGATGCTAAAGTAAAGTAATTGTCAGTGACCTTATGAGTATAGTCTTTAACCAAGGGTACGTAAATAAAACATTAGCAAGGCTAAGTACCATTAAAAAGGATAGGAGTGGTCTTAGGAGTGGCACTTAAGAGACAACTTTTTATTTATTTAATTTTTTAAAATGTTTTATTTACCCAGAGTCAGATTAACTCGTGGATACCATTTATAATGTCTCTGCGTGCATCAGGATAACTTTCTGACGATCAACACTTGGGAGTATGCATGAGAGAGTGGGAACACGAGACTATTCTAAATGGTGACTAATAGAGATTTAAAAAAATATAATAATAAATACAAATTTTACATATCAGGATATTATTTTAATGATATAAATCGCAATATTATTTTTGACAATGTCAAATGCTCTTCCTTCATAGTTTGTTGTCAATCTTTTTAAATAGTGAGCCAACTTGTTTCCAGCATTTTCTCATGGAATGGTGAACTTACTAAATGAAATTAGAGTTTGACTGTGTGATATTAGGTTGCTCCTTGTGTAAATATTTTCCGTCTGGATTTTAATGATTTGTATGTTATATTATATTGTTATAATATATATTATTATGTTATACAAATCATTAAAATCCAGACGGAAAATATTTACACAAGAAGCAACCAAATATCACACAGTCAACATCTCAGTCATTTAGTAAATTCACCATTCTGCCATTCTCACTGCCATTCTCATCCCTCTGCTGCAGACATACGGTGAGCAATATGTTTGGAACATTGAATCGTAATATCGACTTGCAATACACATCGCATCGGCACCTACGTATTGTGATAATATCGTAACGTCCCTGGTGACTAACAAGTAAATTAACCCAAAAGAGAAGTAGTTGGATCACCACAGAACAGGTAATAAAACAGCTAATCAAATCTCTTTCCGGACTATTTGCATTGTGTCCCACCACCCCCTAACACACCCCCTCCCTGCCAACCCCTCTTATACGCTGCCGCTACTACTCTGTTTATCATCTATGTATAGTCACTTTAACTACACATTCATGTACATATTACCTTAATAAGCTCGACTAACCGGGGCCCCCACTCATTGACTCTGTACCGTAACACCCTGTATATAGCCTCCACATTGACTCTGTACCGTAACACCCTGTATATAGCCTCCACATTGACTCTGTACCAGTACCCCCTGTATATAGCCTCCACATTGACTCTGTACCGGTACCCCCTGTATTTGGCCTCCACATTGACTCTGTACCGGTACCCCCTGTATATAGCCTCCACATTGACTCTGTACCGGTACCCCCTGTATATAGCCTCCACATTGACTCTGTACCGGTACCCCCTGTATATAGCCTCCACATTGACTCTGTACCGGTACCCCCTGTACATAGCCTCCACATTGACTCTGTACCGTAACACCCTGTATATAGCCTCCACATTGACTCTGTACCGGTACCCCCTGTATATAGCCTCCACATTGACTCTGTACCGGTACCACCTGTATATAGCCTCCACATTGACTCTGTTCCGGTACCACCTGTATATAGCCTCCACATTGACTCTGTACCGTAACACCCTGTATATAGCCTCCACATTGACTCTGTACCGGTACCACCCTGTATATAGCCTCCACATTGACTCTGTACCGTAACACCCTGTATATAGCCTCCACATTGACTCTGTACCGTAACACCCTGTATATAGCCTCCACATTGACTCTGTACCGTAACACCCTGTATATAGCCTCCACATTGACTCTGTACCGGTACCCCCTGTATATAGCCTGCACATTGACTCTGTACCGTAACACCCTGTATATAGCCTCCACATTGACTCTGTACTGTAACACCCTGTATATAGCCTCCACATTGACTCTGTACCGTAACACCCTGTATATAGCCTCCACATTGACTCTGTACCGTAACACCCTGTATATAGCCTCCACATTGACTCTGTACCGTAACACCCTGTATATAGCCTCCACATTGACTCTGTACCGTAATACCCTGTATATAGCCTCCACATTGACTCTGTACCAGTACCCCCTGTATATAGCCTCCACATTGACTCTGTACCGGTACCCCCTGTATGTAGCCTCCACATTGACTCTGTACCGGTACCCCCTGTATATAGCCTCCACATTGACTCTGTACCGTAACACCCTGTATATAGCCTCCACATTGACTCTGTACCGTAACACCCTGTATATAGCCTCCACATTGACTCTGTACCGTAACACCCTGTATATAGCCTCGCTACTGTTATTTTATTTCTTTACTTATCTATTGTTTACCTAATACCCATTTTTTACTTAAAAAAATAAAATAAAATAATAATAAAAATCACACTGTTGGTTAAGGGCTTCTAAGTAAGCATTTCACTCTAAGATCTACAGTTGTTGTATTTGGCGCAAAGTGACAAATAAACTTTGATTTGAGAAACAGAACCAACCGCAGACTAACCAGGAGTCCTGTTCTGGTACAGTCTGCCCAGTCACTGATAAATAACTGCTAATTTTCAACCCCAAAGTCTGTGTATTTTAAGAAGCTTTAAGAACCTGCACTTTAAATATGGTCCAGGCAGTACAGGAAATGGCCAGCCTATGAGACACACATATCAGCAGAGTGAAAATGAAGTAAAATGACCTCAACGTCCGTGATGCACTGTATCCGATACGACGTCAACAATGACAACATTGGAATGGAAACAAAAAAAAGTATTGTATGAGGAGATCCAAAAGGATGAAATCTTGACGTAAAACAACACCTCGTGTTGAGCCATTGAATAGGTAGATTTTATTTAGCCTGTCCACAACGTTAAACCACCAAAGCACATGACAGGGCTGGGTTTCTGCCTCAGTTTCGACCTTTAAAAAGGTTGTCGCCCTACCTACAGGCAGCTGTCATTACTCCTACACAACCTGCTGTTGTCAGTAAATATTTAGATAGAAAAAGATGGTTGTGTTCATTAGGCACAAAACAGTCAGCTACTAAGTCTGAACTTCTCCAATAAGCAACACTTGTTTTTCCATTGGCCTAATGAACACGACCCATGTCTGAATCAGCAGTTTAGCGGTGGAATAATATGATTTATAATGGTGGAACTGGGAAAGAGGTGACTTACTGAGTACTTGCTCTTCTTAAGACACAAAAGGTATTTTTTCTGAAACTCTGGCAGGTTACAGAAGGCCCTGTCGTTCGCTTTGACACTCCAACCAGACTCTGGAAACAGACCAACAGACAGTCAGAAACAGACCAACAGACAGTCTGGAAACAGACCAACAGACAGCCAGACTCTGGAAACAGACCAACAGACAGTCAGAAACAGACCAACAGACAGTCAGACTCTGGAAACAGACAGCCAGACTCTGGAAACAGACCAACAGACAGTCAGACTCTGGAAACAGACAGTCTGGAAACAGACCAACAGACAGTCAGACTCTGGAAACAGACACTCTGGAAACAGACCAACAGACAGTCAGACTCTGGAAACAGACAGTCAGATACAGACCAACAGACAGTCAGAGGGAATATGCTTGAATGGTGAAACTGGTACATTTCTAAACAAACCAAAAGGTAGCATCACAAGGGTGTGTTCTCAGATTGTCTAATGGAAGAGGTGTGTGTGTACACTGCAGCTCTTCTCTAGTGTCTGCTCCCTGTCTCTCACCGGTGCTCTTGATCTCTTCAGGCTGTGGCCCCCCTGGGGGCCCCTCTTCGTCTGAGCCGGGGTCCAACTCATCATCCGTCTCGTCGTCACTGTACGGCATGACCTCATCGTCAGGGCCCAGTGACCCCTGGGAGTCTGATCGCTCCCGGCTCATGGTAATGAGACGTCTGGAGGTCGCTCACTGGGGGGGAGAGAGAACGTTTTTTACCATTGTTTAAATTTCCCTTTAACAGTCTTTGCAAAAACAGAAACTAATGTGTTGTCTAATTGTGGAGAGAAAGACAGAGTATCTAATGTCATATGGATTTGGTCAACGAAGGAGTAGGACAGACCACCAGTGTTATCTAGAAGCACCAGCTGTTGGCCATTTAGCCAATAACAGTCATTGTCAGCCGGCTACTTTGAGTTCATAAATTAACTGCATCTAAGAAACAGCATGCCTCCTGGGCTTTACACACACACACACACACACACACACACACACACACACACACACACACACACGACAGTGTCTAGGGTTTACAGAGAATGGTGTGACAAACAAAAAAACATCCAGTCAGCAGCAGTCCTGTGGGTGAAAACAGCTCGTTGATGAGAGGTTGAAGGAGAAAGGCAAGAATGGTGCACGCTAACAGGTAGACCACGAACAGGCGGGCCACGAACAGGCAGATAACAACGCAGTACAACAGTGGTGTGCAGAACGGCATCTCAAAACGCACAACTCATCTGTTGTGAATGAGATCATGGCCCCATCCTGCCTGGTGTCAACGGTACCGGCTTGTGGTGGTGGTGTAATGGTGTTGGGAATGTTTTCAGGGTACACGTTAGGTCCCTTGATACCAATTGAGCAACGTTAACACGCCCCGAAGAATATAGGATGTTCTGGAGGCCTGACCAGGTACTAGGGGCTTCCAGCTGCTGGTATGGCTCTCCAACCTTTTTTCTCAATCCTGGTCGTGGGGAGTTAAAGGGGTACACCTTCTTTTTGTCCTGACACTACAAAGCTGATTCAGATTATCAACGTATCAAGCTTTGATGATTTAAATCAGATGTGTAGCGCTAAGGCAAAAAACTAAAAATGTGCAACACTCTGTGTCCCAGGACCAGGAAACACTGCTCTGAGCTAGGCTACTACAGAACCAATGACCAGGAAACACTGCTCTGAGCTAGGCTACTACAGAACCAATGACCAGGACCAGGAAACACTGCTCTGAGCTAGGCTACTACAGAACCAATGAGCAGGAAACACTGCTCTGAGCTAGGCTACTACAGAACAATGACCAGGACCACAAAACACTGCTTTGAGCTAGGCTACTACAGAATAATGACCAGGAAACACTGCTCTGAGCTAGGCTACTACAGAACCAATGACCAGGAACAGAAAACACTGCTTTGAGCTAGGCTACTACAGAACAATGACCAGGACCAGGAAACACTGCTCTGAGCTAGGCTACTACAGAACCAATGACCAGGAAACACTGCTCTGAGCTAGGCTACTACAGAACCAATGACCAGGAAACACTGCTCTGAGCTAGGCTACTACAGAACCAATGACCAGGACCAGGAAACACTTCTCTGAGCTAGGCTACTACAGAACCAATGAGCAGGAAACACTGCTCTGAGCTAGGCTACTACAGAACAATGACCAGGACCACGAAACACTGCTCTGAGCTAGGCTACTACAGAATAATGACCAGGAAACACTGCTCTGAGCTAGGCTACTACAGAACCAATGACCAGGAAACACTGCTCTGAGCTAGGCTACTACAGAACCAATGACCAGGAAACACTGCTCTGAGCTAGGCTACTACAGAACCAATGACCAGGAAACACTGCTCTGAGCTAGGCTACTACAGAACCAATGACCAGGAAACACTGCTTTGAGCTAGGCTACTACAGAACCAATGACCAGGAAACACTGCTCTGAGCTAGGCTACTACAGAACCAATGACCAGGAAGCACTGCTCTGAGCTAGGCTACTACAGAACCACTGACCTGGACCAGGAAACACTGCTCTGAGCTAGGCTACTACAGAACAATGACCAGGACCAGGAAACACTGCTCTGAGCTAGGCTACTACAGAACAATGACCAGGAAACACTGCTCTGAGCTAGGCTACTACAGAACCAATGACCAGGAAACACTGCTCTGAGCTAGGCTACTACAGAACCAATGACCAGGAAACACTGCTCTGAGCTAGGCTACTACAGAACCAATGACCAGGACCAGGAAACACTGCTCTGAGCTAGGCTACTACAGAACCAATGACCAGGAAACACTGCTCTGAGCTAGGCTACTACAGAACCAATGACCAGGAAACACTGCTCTGAGCTAGGCTACTACAGAACCAATGACCAGGAAACACTGCTCTGAGCTAGGATACTACAGAACAATGAACAGGAAACACTGCTCTGAGCTAGGCTACTACAGAACCAATGACCAGGACCAGGAAACACTGCTCTGAGCAAGGCTACTACAGAACCAATGACCAGGAAACACTGCTCTGAGCTAGGCTACTACAGAACCAATGACCAGGAAGCACTGCTCTGAGCTAGGCTACTACAGAACCACTGACCTGGACCAGGAAACACTGCTCTGAGCTAGGCTACTACAGAACCAATGACCAGGACCAGGAAACACTGCTCTGAGCTAGGCTACTACAGAACCAATGACCAGGACCAGGAAACACTGCTCTGAGCTAGGCTACTACAGAACCAATGACCAGGAAACACTGCTCTGAGCTAGGCTACTACAGAACCAATGACCAGGACCAGGAAACACTGCTCTGAGCTAGGCTACTACAGAACCAATGACCAGGACCAGGAAACACTGCTCTGAGGTAGGCTACTACAGAACCAATGACCAGGAAACACTGCTCTGAGCTAGGCTACTACAGAACCAATGACCAGGACCAGGAAACACTGCTTTGAGCTAGGCTACTACAGAACAATGACCAGGAAACACTGCTCTGAGCTAGGCTACTACAGAACAATGACCAGGACACACTGTGAGCTAGGCTACTACAGAACCAATGACCAGGAAACACTGCTCTGAGCTAGGCTACTACAGAACCAATGACCAGGAAACACTGCTCTGAGCTAGGCTACTACAGAACCAATGACCAGGACCAGAAAACACTGCTCTGAGCTAGGCTACTACAGAACCAATGACCAGGACCAGGAAACACTGCTCTGAGCTAGGCTACTACAGAACAATGACCAGGAAACACTGCTCTGAGCTAGGCTACTACAGAACAATGACCAGGAAACACTGCTCTGAGCTAGGCTACTACAGAACAATGACCAGGAAACACTGCTCTGAGCTAGGCTACTACAGAACCAATGACCAGGACCAGAAAACACTGCTTTGAGCTAGGCTAATACAGAACCAATGACCAGGAACAGAAAACACTGCTTTGAGCTAGGCTACTACAGAACCAATGACCAGGACCAGGAAACACTGCTCTGAGCTAGGCTACTACAGAACAATGACCAGGACCAGGAAACACTGCTCTGAGCTAGGCTACTACAGGACAATGACCAGGACCAGGAAACACTGCTCTGAGCTAGGCTACTACAGGACAATGACCAGGACCAGGAAACACTGCTCTGCGCTAGGCTACTACAGAACCAATGACCAGGACCAGGAAACACTGCTCTGAGCTAGGCTACTACAGAACCAATGAGCAGGAAACACTGCTCTGAGCTAGGCTACTACAGAACAATGACCAGGACCACAAAACACTGCTTTGAGCTAGGCTACTACAGAATAATGACCAGGAAACACTGCTCTGAGCTAGGCTACTACAGAACCAATGACCAGGAACAGAAAACACTGCTTTGAGCTAGGCTACTACAGAACAATGACCAGGACCAGGAAACACTGCTCTGAGCTAGGCTACTACAGAACCAATGACCAGGAAACACTGCTCTGAGCTAGGCTACTACAGAACCAATGACCAGGAAACACTGCTCTGAGCTAGGCTACTACAGAACCAATGACCAGGAAACACTGCTCTGAGCTAGGCTACTACAGAACCAATGACCAGGAAACACTGCTTTGAGCTAGGCTACTACAGAACCAATGACCAGGAAACACTGCTTTGAGCTAGGCTACTACAGAACCAATGAGCAGGACCAGGAAACACTGCTCTGAGCTAGGCTACTACAGAACCAATGACCAGGAAGCACTGCTCTGAGCTAGGCTACTACAGAACCACTGACCTGGACCAGGAAACACTGCTCTGAGCTAGGCTACTACAGAACAATGACCAGGACCAGGAAACACTGCTCTGAGCTAGGCTACTACAGAACAATGACCAGGAAACACTGCTCTGAGCTAGGCTACTACAGAACAATGACCAGGACCAGGAAACACTGCTTGAGCTAGGCTACTACAGAACCAATGACCAGGAAACACTGCTCTGAGCTAGGCTACTACAGAACCAATGACCAGGAAACACCGCTCTGAGCTAGGCTACTACAGAACCAATGACCAGGAAACACTGCTCTGAGCTAGGCTACTACAGAACCAATGACCAGGAAACACTGCTCTGAGCTAGGCTACTACAGAACAATGAACAGGAAACACTGCTCTGAGCTAGGCTACTACAGAACCAATGACCAGGAAACACTGCTCTGAGCTAGGCTACTACAGAACCAATGACCATGAAACACTGCTCTGAGCAAGGCTACTACAGAACCAATGACCAGGAAACACTGCTCTGAGCTAGGCTACTACAGAACCAATGACCAGGAAGCACTGCTCTGAGCTAGGCTACTACAGAACCACTGACCTGGACCAGGAAACACTGCTCTGAGCTAGGCTACTACAGAACAATGACCAGGACCAGGAAACACTGCTCTGAGCTAGGCGACTACAGAACCAATGACCAGGAAACACTGCTCTGAGCTAGGCTACTACAGAACCAATGACCAGGACCAGGAAACACTGCTCTGAGCTAGGCTACTACAGAACCAATGACCAGGAAACACTGCTCTGAGCTAGGCTACTACAGAACCAATGACCAGGACCAGGAAACACTGCTCTGAGCTAGGCTACTACAGAACCAATGACCAGGAAACACTGCTCTGAGCTAGGCTACTACAGAACCAATGACCAGGAAACACTGCTCTGAACTAGGCTACTACAGAACAATGAACAGGAAACACTGCTCTGAGCTAGGCTACTACAGAACCAATGACCAGGACCAGGAAACACTGCTCTGAGCTAGGCTACTACAGAACCAATGACCAGGACCAGGAAACACTGCTCTGAGCTAGGCTACTACAGAACCAATGACCAGGACCAGGAAACACTGCTCTGAGCTAGGCTACTACAGAACCAATGACCAGGAAACACTGCTCTGAGCTAGGCTACTACAGAACCAATGACCAGGAAACACTGCTCTGAGCTAGGCTACTACAGAACCAATGACCAGGAAACACTGCTCTGAGCTAGGCTACTACAGAACCAATGACCAGGAAACACTGCTCTGAGCTAGGCTACTACTGAACCAATGACCAGGACCAGGAAACACTGCTCTGAGCAAGGCTACTACAGAACCAATGACCAGGAAACACTGCTCTGAGCTAGGCTACTACAGAACCAATGACCAGGAAGCACTGCTCTGAGCTAGGCTACTACAGAACCAATGCATGGGTGTGGTGCTATGTCTACAATGGTTCAAGCCCAGGACAACACAACAAAGGGTATGGAACTGAACTGGCAGCTGGAAGGCTCCCATGTACCATCTCCTACCATTGTGCTCTTGAGCAAGGCACCTTCATCCCTCACAATTGCTCTCCACCCAGGGGTGCTACAATGCAAGGTGTTGGGAGAAGCAGGAAAACACATTTTTGTTCTAACCAATGGGATAATAAAGTATCGATTGTCTCCATGTTGTTGTCACACGATGACTCTGCACATCTCTACAACCACGCCTCTATTTCACCACTGTACACATATGGCTTGTATTGTTCTACACTTGCATTACTGTATGCCTACTATTTAATTGTGCTATGTAAACTATCCTGTATCTTCAGAACAAATAAACTCAAGTTGATTTATTTACGATGCCTACTTAACTATTTGACACTGTGAAAATACTAAAAATGTCTCTCTTACGCTCTCTACTTTGATTCTTTTTAGTGAATGTCTTGTTTTATTGGAAAGGTTGTGATATTGGGAAAGACTAATATATCGTGTTATGACATGTTCCCTTTGCCAACAAAATGAGAGCGCTGAAATGAGAGCGCTGAAATGAGAGCGCTGAAATGATACCTTTAAAACTTGAGATGGGTTAAATGGAATATTAACTGAAATCTGGACCCTGACTGGCCTACAACATGTCACATATAGCTGAATATTAAATACAATTATTGCAGAAATAAGTATTTCTTGAAGTACAATGATACACCAAATGTTATTTTTGTCTCTAGAAAAGGAGTGGAACAATAATGGTGAGATTTATTTATTTCAGTATCTGAAAAAAATATGCATCAAGTTTGATGTGAATTATTATCAGAAACAAGATTTTAGTTTTCACTGATTTTTAAATCAGATGGGTTTTTTTTTTTTTGCAAGGGGAGAATATTTAGGCTAGACTGTTTAGAGAGAGGAGAAACATTGAAAGAAAAATATTTACAGATGTCAGCTAGATGATTGACTAGTTCCTTCTATTATTTAAGATATGTATTTTTGTGAGTACCTATTTATTTTTTAGAAACTGGGTGGTTCGAGCCCTAAATGCTGATTGGCTGACAGCTATATCAGAATGTATACCACGGGTATGACAAAACATTTATTTTTACTGCTCTAATTACGTTGGTAACCAGTTTATAATAGCAATAATACACCTTGGTGGTTTGTGATATATGGCCAATATACCATGGCTAAGGGCTGTATCCAGACACTCCACGCTGTGTCTTGCATAAGAACTGCCCTTAGACATGGTATATTGGCCATATACCACAACCCCTAGTTCCTTATTGCTTAAATATATAAATGTATTAGCCTTTCTCATTTATTTGTCTTCTAGGGCAACAATTTATGACTGAAGAGAAGCTGCAAGCCTAGGCCTATTTGACCCGACAAGTTGATTAAAGCAAATTTCAGAAATTATAAGCAGATAAAATATACACATTTGTCCCACCATCTCTGCCTGTCATACAAGGAGGCTACAGTGTCTTCTGCACACCTCCACCTGTCTGGCCAGTTGCTTCTTGCCACTATCCAGGCCAAGTACCCCACCTCCTCTGAAGTGTCTGGCTGTGTAATTCCGCGTCAGACTTCTCCATACAATGACTAGGCCACGTCGCCCTGCTTTTCAATCTTCACAAACAGACTTCGTTTACTTTTCTGCTTGTGACGTACAACTTTACATATTGAGTTCTCTGGCACAGCTAGCTAGCCGGATATCGAATGGTGTCGTGCGTTCTAAATGAGTTTATTGTTTACGTTCCAAAAAAGGTCTATAGGTGCATCTGTGATGGCCAATACAACACAGCTTGGAACGCTACACGTCCAATCAGCATCTAGGATCCATAGTTAGTTCTTAATGTCCTGTTGTATTGTATTATAACTAGTCTTCTGTTAGTTCTTATTGTCCTGTTATATTATAACTAGTCTTCTGTTAGTTCTTAATGTCCTGTTATATTATAACTAGTCTTCTGTTCTTATTGTCCTGTTATATTATAACTAGTCTTCTGTAAGTTCTTATTGCCCTGTTATATTATAACTAGTCTTCTGTAAGTTCTTATTGTCCTGTTATATTATAACTAGTCTTCTGTTAGTTCTTATTGTCCTGTTATATTATATTATAACTAGTCTTCTGTAAGTTCTTATTGTCCTGTTATATTATAACTAGTATTCTGTAAGTTCTTATTGCCCTGTTATATTATAACTAGTCTTCTGTAAGTTCTTATTGTCCTGTTATATTATAACTAGTCTTCTGTTAGTTCTTATTGCCCTGTTATATTATAACTAGTCTTCTGTAAGTTCTTATTGCCCTGTTATATTATAACTAGTCTTCTGTTCTTATTGTCCTGTTATATTATAACTAGTCTTCTGCAAGTTCTTATTGTCCTGTTATATTATAACTAGTCTTCTGTAAGTTCTTATTGTCCTGTTATATTATAACTAGTCTTCTGTAAGTTCTTATTGCCCTGTTATATTATATTATAACTAGTCTTCTGTAAGTTCTTATTGTCCTGTTATATTATAACTAGTCTTCTGTAAGTTCTTATTGCCCTGTTATATTATAACTAGTCTTCTGTAAGTTCTTATTGTCCTGTTATATTATAACTAGTCTTCTGTAAGTTCTTATTGCCCTGTTATATTATAACTAGTCTTCTGTAAGTTCTTATTGTCCTGTTATATTATATTATAACTAGTCTTCTGTAAGTTCTTATTGTCCTGTTATATTATAACTAGTCTTCTGTAAGTTCTTATTGCCCTGTTATATTATAACTAGTCTTCTGTAAGTTCTTATTGCCCTGTTATATTATATTATAACTAGTCTTCTGTAAGTTCTTATTGCCCTGTTATATTATAACTAGTCTTCTGTAAGTTCTTATTGCCCTGTTATATTATAACTAGTCTTCTGTAAGTTCTTATTGCCCTGTTATATTATATTATAACTAGTCTTCTGTAAGTTCTTATTGCCCTGTTATATTATAACTAGTCTTCTGTAAGTTCTTATTGCCCTGTTATATTATAACTAGTCTTCTGTAAGTTCTTATTGTCCTGTTATATTATAACTAGTCTTCTGTTAGTTCTTATTGTCCTGTTATATTATAACTAGTCTTCTGTAAGTTCTTATTGCCCTGTTATATTATAACTAGTCTTCTGTTAGTTCTTATTGCCCTGTTATATTATATTATAACTAGTCTTCTGTAAGTTCTTATTGTCCTGTTATATTATAACTAGTCTTCTGTAAGTTCTTATTGTCCTGTTATATTATAACTAGTCTTCTGTAAGTTCTTATTGCCCTGTTATATTATAACTAGTCTTCTGTAAGTTCTTATTGCCCTGTTATATTATAACTAGTCTTCTGTAAGTTCTTATTGCCCTGTTATATTATAACTAGTCTTCTGTAAGTTCTTATTGTCCTGTTATATTATAACTAGTCTTCTGCAAGTTCTTATTGTCCTGTTATATTATAACTAGTCTTCTGTAAGTTCTTATTGTCCTGTTATATTATAACTAGTCTTCTGTAAGTTCTTATTGCCCTGTTATATTATATTATAACTAGTCTTCTGTAAGTTCTTATTGTCCTGTTATATTATAACTAGTCTTCTGTAAGTTCTTATTGCCCTGTTATATTATAACTAGTCTTCTGTAAGTTCTTATTGCCCTGTTATATTATAACTAGTCTTCTGTAAGTTCTTATTGCCCTGTTATATTATAACTAGTCTTCTGTAAGTTCTTATTGCCCTGTTATATTATAACTAGTCTTCTGTTAGTTCTTATTGTCCTGTTATATTATAACTAGTCTTCTGTAAGGTCTTAATGTCCTGTTATATTATATTATAACTAGTCTTCTGTAAGTTCTTATTGTCCTGTTATATTATAACTAGTCTTCTGTAAGGTCTTATTGTCCTGTTCTATTATAACTAGTCTTCTGTTAGTCCTTAAATGGTCAAAAGGTCTGCAGCTACTCAGTGTTCACTTGTAAGCTTCTTGGCACCAAGATATTTTAGCCTCTAGACAAGGAGTTAATGATTGATGAGCGTTTTGGGCCATTTAGTAATTACCAAAAGCAGTGAAAATAGGCTAACCCCACACTAGGGCTGTGTACCCGATCAGATCAGACTCATTTTTTAAAAACGTATGAGACAATTATTTGCAGCTCTCTCGAATTGTATATATATATATATATAATATTAAAAAAATAAACCCACATTTTTTCCACGAACCCATTAGAAAAACATTCACTACACAGATCTGCTCAAAATCCGCTAACTCGATGATCAGAATCATTACAAACTGGTCCCTTTTGACTACGAGGATAATTCACCTCACCAGATAAAGACTATGACCATCCTCTGATTTGAGAGAAAACAAGTTCCTGAATAGAAAAACAACCCAGAATGCTTGTGGAGAAGAACCATTTTTTTTTGTACCTTTATTTAACTAGGCAAGTCAGTTATGAACAAATTCTTATTTTCATTGAGCAACATATCCTAGGCCTTGTAACGTGACTGATGTAGTGTAGGCTAACAACTGTATTAAGGGTGTGTCCATCACATTATAACACATGACAAATGTAAGGTGACATCCAAGCGTTTAACTTGGTGAATTGACTGTGTGTACAGTACTGTGATAACATCATGAGCGTCGTGATCCAGTTTGTTTGCCTCAGACATTAAAGTCTATATGCATACCTTTGACAAGCAAATATATGCAGTGCAGGACTTAACATTACTCAGAAGAGACAATTACCTCAGGCCTCAAATCAAAAGGTCTCATGTAATGGGCATCATATAGATTTTTATTTTTATTTTTTTAAATACTAGGAATCAGCTCGAGGGCCCCCTCCTTTCTCCGCTCAAATGGGAACAATCAAGACCGAGGAAGATAATTATTCTTCTAGACCCACTGACACAAATTCCCTGAAATTCACTGATTAATGACTGGAATGGATTATAATTTTATTTTTGTTTTCTTTAACCTATATTTAACTACAGGGTGGTTTCCTGGACACAGATTAAACCTAGTCTTGGATTTTTAAAAAAAAGGCATGTTCAAATGAAGATCTTCCGTTGAAATCTCTTTTTAGTCCAGGAGTTGATCTGTATCAGGGAAACAGTCCCCAGATGAACATGAAATGTGGATGGTATCCATTCCAGCACCCCCAACACAGTCACCGTCACCGTCCTCCTCCTCTGAAAATGGCACTCCAGTCTCCTTTTCACCTCCTTTAAAACACCCGATTTACTGAACAAAAAGGCACTTCTCAATGGAAGGTCAAGGGATGTCATGACATAGCACAAGTGGGTTGGGCTTTCCTCTTTCGTCATCTATTGTTCCTCAAGCAAAGGGGGGTTTGGCCAACGCCAAGTCCCATCAGACCAATTCTCTACTCCTGAACGTTTTGCAGTCGTGTCTAAAATAAAACACTATTTTGCTCAAAACATATATTTTCTTTAGCCTTTGCTGGGTGTACTTCACTGCATTTATACTTGGGATATCACCTTTCAACAGAAAAATCACTAGAGGTAGTCTTTAGGCGTTGCAGGGTCTGCAGGTCACAGAAGTCGACCAACAGGTTTTAGTGTCTGGCCCGAGGCACTGCCATAGATGGGTTAAAATCACATTTTAAAAGGTCACATACACATGGTTAGCAGATGTTAATGCGAGTGTAGCGAAATGCTTCTGCTTCTAGTTCCCAACAGTGCAGTAATATCTAACAGGTTTTTATTTTTTATTTCACCTTTATTTAACCAGGTAGGCAAGTTGAGAACAAGTTCTCATTTACAACTGCGACCTGGCCAAGATAAAGCAAAGCAGTGTGACACAAACAACAACACAGAGTTACACATCGAATAAACAAACTTACAGTAAATAATACAGTAGAAAAGTCTATACACAGTGTTTGCAAATGTAGTAAGATTAGCGAGGTAAGGCAATAAATAGACCATAGTGGTTATCTAAATAATTCTATGATACAGCCTTATTCAAAAATGTATTAAATCGTTTCCCCCCCCTCAAATCTACACACAATACCCCATAATGACAAAGCAAAAGCAGGTGTTTAGAAATGTTGCCGAAAAAAATACATGGGAAAATTACATTTACATAAGTATTCAGACCTTTTACTCAGTACTTTCTTGAAGCACCTTTGGCAGCGATTACAGCCTTGAGTCTTCTTGGGTATGACGCTACATGCTTGGCATACCTGTATTGGGGAGTTTCTCCCATTCCTCTCAAGCTCTGTCAAGTTGGATGGGGAGTGTTGCTGCATAGCCATTTTCAGGTCTCTCCAGAGATGTTTGATCGGGTTCAAGTCCGGGCTCTGTCTGGGCCACTCAAGGACATTCAGAGACTTGTCCCGAAGCCACTCCTGCGTTGTCTTGGCTGAGTGCTTAGGGTCGTTGTCCTGTTGGAAGGTAAACCTTCGCCCCAGTCTGATGTCCTGAGTGCTCTGGAGCAGGTTTTCATCCGGGATCTCTCTGTACTTTGCTCCGTTCATCTTTCCCTCGATCCTGACTAGTCGCCCAGTCCCTGCCGCTGAAAAACATCCCCACAACATGATTCTGCCACCACCATGCTTCACCGTAGGGAGGGTGTCAGGTTCCTCCAGACGGGATGCTTGGCATTCAGGCCAAAGAGTTCAATCTTGGTTTCATCAGACCAGAGCATCTTATTTCTCATTGTCAGAGTCCTTTAGGTGCCTTTTGGCAAAATCCAAGTAGGCTGTCATGTGCCTTTTACTGAGGAATGTCTTCCGTCTGGCCACTCTACCATAAAGGCCTGATTGCTGGAGTGCTGCGGAGATGGTTGTCCTTCTGGAAGGTTCTCCCATCTTCACAGAGGAACTCTGGAGCTCTGTCAAAGTGACCATTGGGTTCTTGGTCACCTCCCTGACCAAGGTCCTTCTCCCCTGATTGCTCAGTTTGGCCAGGTGGCCAGCTCTAGGAAGAGTCTTAGTGGTTCCAAACGTATTCCATTTAAGAATGATGGAGGCCACTGTGTTCTTGGGGACCTTCAATGCTGCAGAAATGGTTTTTTACCCTTCCCTAGATCTGTGCCTCGACACAATCCTGTCTCGGAGCTCTACGGACAATTCAGTTTCTTTATTTAACTAGCCCCAGTGATGTACTAGGCCGTACGCACTACCCTTTGTAGTGCCTCGCGGTCAGAGGCCGAGTAATTGCTGTACCAGGCAGTGATGTAACCAGTCAGGATGATCTCGATGTTGCAGCTGTAGAACCTTTTGAGGATCTCAGGACCCATGCCAAATCTTTTTAGTTTCCTGAGGGGGAATAAGCTTTGTCGTGCCCTCTTCATGACTGTCTTGGTGTGTTTGGACCATTCTAGTTTGTTGTTGATGTGGACACCAAGGAACTTGAAGCTCTCAACCTGCTCCACCACAGCCCCATCGATGAGAATGGGGGCGTGCTCAGTCCTCCTTTTCCTGTAGTCCACAATCATCTCCTTAGTCTTGGTTAAGTTGAGGGATAGGTTGTTATTCTGGCACCACTAACCATGTCCAATCAATAGAATTTACCACCGGTAAATTGTTGTAGAAGCATCTCAAGGATGATCAATGGAAACAGGATGCACCTGAGCTCAATTAAGAATCTCATAGCAAAGGGTCTGAATAGTTATGTAAATAAGGTATCTGTTTTTTATAAATTTGCAAACATTTCCAAAAACTGTTTTCGCTTTGTCATTATGGGGTATTGTGTTTAAATTGCTGAGGAAATTGTTTTATTTAATCCATTTTAGAATAAGGCTGTAACGTAACTAAATGTGGAAAAAGTCAAGGGGTCTGAATAAATTCCAAAGGCGCTGTATTGTAGAGACAAGTGCTCATTATGCAAATGAATTGATGTTTTCAATAAACAACTGGAGACTAAATATTGTTTACATGTTGTCAACAACCTAAGCCAACCACAGTCTGTTCTGGCCCATAGTTGGGCACGAGTTGGTTTTGTTGCTAACCAACCAACCCATCGATAGCAACAACACGGAAGAGGGGAAAGAGGGACAACAGGCTTTCAGAACACCTTTCAAAAAGAACCAAACACACACCTGCCTGCCTCACTGCCTGGCTTGTAACCTGAGACAAGGAATTCACAAAGGCTTTCCACCCATCTCAATATTTATTACAGCCTGACCGTCCTTCTCCTAACGGCCAATGCTCCCCTGAGGTGAAGAGGGGTGTGGCGAAGGGTGTGGCGAGGCTGGGGGGGAAATAGACAGCAACGTTTTTAGCCAATGACTGATCACAAAATCAGCTGTTAACTAGGCTGACCCTAATAAGAAACACACTGCTCTCTACCTACTAACTGACCCCAAATCAGCTGTTAACTAGGCTGACCCTAATAAGAAACACACTGCTCTCTACCTACCAACTGACCCCAAATCAGCTGTTAACTAGGCTGACCCTAATAAGAAACACACTGCTCTCTACCTACCAACTGACCCTAAATCAGCTCATCCACTGCTGGGAGACTCACAGCAGGCTCCCCATCAGGTTAATATTATTAACTACTGTAACAGTTAATGACTGTCTGGCTCAACGGGGGGGAATCAGATCATATATATTTGAGAAGCATACGGAAGAGTGACTTGTGCCACCTTGGATGTTCTAATGGAAATTCCAAAAAGAAGAGGATGCAAATGATAGATGAGCCATGTTTACAGTTTGATGCAAAGTCATACTAGTTCCATCTAGCATATGATCATATAACTACAAAAACACCTGACTTTGCAGTGGCTAATTGGGGATCACAATAGAATACTACTACCCACACTATGACAATAGAAAGTAACTTGGTATAAGTCTGACAGCTGCAGCACACACCAGGATATCAAAAGGCGGCAATAAGGAAAACAGAGTGAATAAGGAAGAGACGAACTCACAACATTTGCCTTTCAAGTCAGGGATTCAAAAGTCACCCTTTTCAAGGAGCATTTATTTCCATAAGGAGCAGCTCCTACACGTCACTGCCTGAGGACCGAGGACCGAGAGGCATCTACAATGGTGGTTGAGGACACTCAATTTACATAGTTTAGAATACTTCATATCCCAAATGGCACCCTATTCCCTATATAGTGCACTACTTTTGACCAGAGCTCTATAAAAATCAATTACAGTAAGAGTATAGAAGAGGAAGAAGTAAGTACACTGACATCAGAAGACAGGAGGGACACGGTGAAACAAGAGGGACACGGTGAAACAAGAGGGACACGGTGAAACAAGAGGGACACGGTGAAACAAGAGGGACACAGTGAAACAAGAGGGACACAGTGAAACAGGAGGGACACGGTGAAACAAGAGGGACACGGTGAAACAAGAGGGACACGGTGAAACAAGAGGGACACGGTGAAACAAGAGGGACACGGTGAAACAGGAGGGACACGGTGAAACAGGAGGGACACGGTGAAACAGGAGGGACACGGTGAAACAGGAGGGACACGGTGAAACAGGAGGGACACGGTGAAACAAGAGGGAAGGTTATAAGGTTGCCGTTAACACAAAGTTACACCTAAATACACATCTCTGTCACCTCGTCATCATCAGGGTTTGGACCAGTGAGTGTGTTTTAAAACAGGTCTGCTCCTATTCCTGTCAACCCTACATCCCACAGCCGGGGCGGCATTCACAAAGTCAACCAACCCATGTGGAACACATTCAGGAAGTGCATCGACTCTCAGGCAGCAAATTATATTGTCAGTGTTCAAACGGGGTCAATCCATCACAGGTAACATCATCCCCGTTTATCAGAGGAACATTAATCCGTGTTGAACATAGACCTACGGGGTGGTGATGCCTGAAACTGGACCGTGAGTCACAGGGGAACAAGGTTGTTCCCCTGGAGACACATTGCAGACAGACGGTCAGTTGAGCTACATCAGGGTTCCCCAATAAAACGGACCAAAATATTTTATTTGCACACACCCCCCAAGCTCTGAAGCAAAAAAAATAATATATATATATATTTTAATTTTGGATATCTGTTCCCAAATATTCCCACGCATAATTAGAGAGGCATATGTGATCATATCCCAATGTAATAAAGGTTTTAAATGATTCCGTCAAAAACTATATCGCTTTGGGAGTCTTGTGGTCAATTTGCAGTGTACAAATGATATATAACTATGTAAAGCCCCTCGACCATCCTATCACATGATATAACTATGTAAAGCCCCCTGACCATCCTATCACATGATATATAACTATATAAAGCCCCCTGACTATCCTATCAAATGATATATAACTATGTAAAGCCCCCTGACCATCCTATCACATGATATATAACTATGTAAAGCCCCCTGACCATCCTATCACATGATATATAACTATGTAAAGCCCCCTGACCATCCTATCACATGATATATAACTATGTAAAGCCCCCTGACCATCCTATCACATGATATTTAACTATGTAAAGCCCCCCGACCATCCTATCACATGATATATAACTATGTAAAGCCCCCTGACTATCCTATCAAGGACAAAAATACAAATAAATCGGCCCACGGCTGAATGGAACTGGGGACTCCTGAGCTACACAGTGATCAGAGTGTCACTCTCAAGCCTTGTTCACATTGGCAGTTTGAAGTGACTCATATCCAATTTATTTTGCATTTCAGATTCAAATCTGTTCTTTTTTCCTGCAGTCGGGCTCTGCAGCTTGTGTCTGTACGGTCAAATCTGATTTATTTGCCCTCAAGTAGATATTCGGCACATGCTAGCTACTCTGTTGACAGTTTGACAATAATATGTGGTAGGTAACTAGCTTGTTAATTGTTTACAAATAAATTAGTGAATGTACTAGCTAAACAGCTACCTAGCTAGCTAGTTGACTGACATGGCTATCCAAAAAGGATTTGTTTTTAAAGTTGGATCATCTTATCTTTTGAGGATTTTAAAAGTGTTATTACACTTAAGCAATAAGGAACTAGGGGTTGTGGTATATGGCCAATATACCATGTCTAAGGGCAGTTCTTATGCAAGACACGGTGTGTTGTGGATGGATACAGCCCTTAGCCATGGTATATTGGCCATATATCACAAACCACCAAGGTGTATTATTGCTATTATAAACGGGTTATCATCGTAATTAGAGCAGTAACAAGAAATACCCGTGGTATACAGTCTTGAGACACCACGGCTTTAAGCCAATCAGCATTTAGGGCTCGAACCACCCAGTTTATAATATGGTTTCAGAACATTCAAATCAACTGGAAAACGTCCGTGACAGGCATTGTTGTCACCTTTAATTCTGAGTGACAGAAAGCACAAGAACCACCAATCAGCCTATACCACAGTGGTGTGTCAATGTTATATTACGTACCGTTTAGACTTTTTTTGTGTGTTTGGACCCCAGGAAGAGTAGCTTCTGCCTTGGCAGCAGCTAATGGGGATCCCTAATAAAATACAAACTACACTACCGTCGTTACTATGACAACTTACGTAGCCATGTTGGGCAAATTACTGATGTCTGGACACACACAAATCTGATTGTCACTTGCTGTTTTGGACAGTCAGTATTCAAAAACTGATTTGAGAATTAAAGCTGTAATATGTCACTTTTTGTGGGACCCGACCAATTTCACATAGAAATGTGAGTTATAGAGCTGTCATTCTTATTTAAAGCCAGTCTAAGAATTGATAGCGCTGTTCTATGTGCTCTATTTCTATGCTTCCCATTCTCAAGTTTTTGAGTCTAACCTTTGGTTTTGTACACAGGCTTCAAACAGCTAAAAACTAAATAAAAGATATTTCACAGCGGTTTAATTGGTACAATGATACTCTACATTATATTCGCTCGTTTCGTCACAAACTGAAAGTAGGCATACTATTAGAATTTTAGCAACCAGGAAATGCCGGACGGATTTTTGTATAGTGCATCTTTAAGGCGTGCAGTGTAAACAAGGTTTAAGACTGCCTAAACTCAAGCATATTGATCAAGCCCACTCAGTCCTCCTGTGGAATGTTTGTGTGCTATCTCAGACGAAAAGAGTGAGAGCCTTCCCCTCCCTGAAGCAATACTACACTGTGTTGGAGATGCTACATAAATCTCCAGGAAGTCTCTATCAAGACTGCTACTACTAAGTTTCAATAGCCCATTGAGGGAATTATAATTGTTTGTTTTCAAACAATCAAAGTGCAAAATAAAGTTGGAAAATAAGTTAAAGCTGTATACAACTACACAGAAAAACATCTAAAAGTCTGGAATTCTCATACTGGTCTGGAATTCTCATACTGGTCTGTATTTCCAATTTGTGATAAACATGATTATATATATATATATATATATATATATATATATATATATATATATATATATATATATATATATATATATATTGAAACTTGTAAATAATTAGGGCTAAATTCAAACCTTGTTGTCTAAATTCAGCGTTATAGTGCTCTTGAAATGTAAAGGTAGGCTAATTCCCGATTGAGCCGACACATGCAGTGTTTAACATGAACGCATTTTCCGCAAACATTGCTTTGAAGTTTCAATCACGCTTTAACGATTAAATTAAACGCCACAGATTGAATCAAGTCGTTAGATGAGTTAGGTTAGAATGTCGGATCTTTGCACGAAATCGACATATGACTTGATTCAATTATAGACTGACATTATGACAGAGGGGAGGAAAGGACAACGTGTGAACATTACTACGGTCTACTCTCTGTCTAAAATCCTGGAAAATGAATACATTTGGAGGCAGATAATAGAACTACTCACCAGTAGTTGTAAGTCTATAATTTCTCAGCAGTATGGTCTTCTAGTTTGTGGTTACTGGTTACTGTACCATGTTTGCTTTGTCCTTGCCACAAACAACAGTGTTGGCTAACGTTAGTTTCTGTTCACTCCTTTTACCTGCGTAATGGCTACCTACCTTACCTGAAACTTGACAAACTGGTTTGACAAGATGTGTTTTCAATAAAACTCCCCAAAACGCCCGCGGTTTCATTAAAACAAAACGACAATAAAATGTGTTTATGTCATCTCGCAACACGTTTTGAAGAAATGACATATATCCGACCCCACTAACCAGCCTGTTGATTGATACACACGTGACTAAAAAGGTAAAGGTGTAATCCAATTCATAATCAAACGTAATAAATCAGTGGCATGAACTGCTCTATATTCATAAATAAAAGCTTACGTAAAGACAACTCAGAATTCAATTAGCTACATTACTGTATAAACAGTTTTATTGTAAAGTTGTCTTATTAAATGTATTTAAAAAAAATGTAAATGTCATGCTCTTATAATTAATTTGCTATTTGGCAAATGTATCGGTATGTTTTTAAGAATACAGACAATCATTAAATTATCCTCAATGTATTTTATTTTAGCCAACATACAACCATCATTCCAACCGTTTGTAGTCGGCTTTTGTTTTTTCCCTAACACTACACGGCTGATTTAAATAACTAACTCCTGGGGGCTCCAGAACCGAGTTTGGGAAACCATGGTCTACCTTTACTCCCAGTCCCTATAGTTCAATTGTACTGTAAGGGATACTTATACTGATTAAATTGGGATTTTAGGGCAAGTGGCATTTCCTAATTTTTCGCCTGGCGGATATCTGACATCATGGGCGGATTCGATTATGCTGGGCCGTGGGGCACCGGTCTATGGCCCGCGAGGTGAACGGTCAAAAATGGATGAGCGTGTCCTTCTCAAATCAAAGATTAATGTGCGCCGCACGGTCATGTTGTGAACAAGGCACCATTGTGCCTCGTCTAAAAAAAAAAAATCTCTTTTCCATCAAATATACGTTTGAATTTTCAAATTGGTTTTCATTGGGAAGGCAAATCACTTTTCCACGTGAAAACACAAAATTCTACTCATTACTCCACGTGCTTAATTACGTCAATTTTGTTTTGATCCAACTTCGCTGTGAGTTTGAACGGGGCACTCGGCTCACGCCCGGGAGGCATCCCGGTTCCAAAACAAATGCAATACATTTTCACCCGGTGAAAAACACGCCTTACAGGCGCCCGTGCTGATTAATAGAATCCCCTCAATGTAAAATAGTTCCTTGTGTTACAATCTTTTTTGTTATGCAGATACGCTGATCTCATTGGCCAAAATACCTGTCACTCCAATGACGTTATATATTTTAGACCAATGGCGTGGTCGGCTGCACCTGATGAGTTGGGTGTCGGTGCGGAGAAGATGGCGGAAACGGAGGTTTTGTTTGAAGTGAGAATTAATGGCCTACTATGGCGGAAAAAGGAAACCCCTAGACTCGTTTTAAGTCTGAGTGAGGGTTTTGGATCAATGCTACTTTGGGAATCCGTTTAACGTCTCGAGGAAAATCTGAAATGTTTTGGAGGAAAGTGTGGAGTCGATGAGTCACAAGAAGTGGTGTTATTTATAGTGTGTTGTGTGTCTGCGGGCTCTCGAGTGGTTCATCGGTCTTAGGCACTGCATCTCAGTGCTAGAGGCTTCACTACAGACCCTAGTTCGATTCCTGGCTGTATCACAATCGGCCGTGAGTGGGAGTCCCATAGGGCGGCGCACAATTGGCCACAGCGTCGTTAGGGTTTGGTCAGGGTAGGCCGTCATTGTAAATAAGAATTTGTTCTTAACTTTGTTGCCTAGTAAAAAAACAAAGTAAAAAGCAGAAGAAGCGTGTTTTAAGACACAAAGATATCGGAGTGGAATGTTTCCCGTATGGATTTTCGTAGCAGGGCGCCTATTTCTGGAGTGGTGCAAGAAATAAAGGCAGATGATATTACTGAAGATAGGTCGACTGACCTGTATGGTGGATGGAGAAAATAATTTTAACTTAATCCATGCTACTGTTTTTTGATTTAGTCTCTCCCTTCTCATGTAGACCGTCCATGTAAATAAGAAATTCTTAAGTGACTTGCGTAGTTAAATAAAGGTTACATTTTTTAAATTTTTTTATCCAAGTTAGGATTCATGAAAACCCTGTTAATGTTTCAAGTGTGTGCAAAGGGAAAGAGTGTCGTATGCCAGATGAAGTGAAATGCTTTAACTGTG